>NC_047669.1:59061283-59226283 GCF_011762505.2 Arvicanthis niloticus
ACGAAGGTCAGCTACCTGTGTGTCCCTGGAGAAAGACTAGGGTCAGACAGGAGGCATGGTCTAGGGAAGACTTACAGAGCAGCCTGTCCATTGTAGCCAAGGAGGAGAAATGAAAGGTCCTCTACCACTACCTTCTTTCATGTAAAAAGTGGATATAGTTTCCCTGTGTATCTGAGATCATGTGACTATTCTGAATGTCGCTAAATTAAATTGACTCCTCTTTTCATTCATTGGGCTCAAAATACTTTCTCTTTACTTATTGAATACTGACCAGTTCAAATAAGTAAGCAGTTCTCTTCATCTTAAGATGCTCTCAGTCTTGGTGGGTCAGGGGTGGGGATACAGGACTTTGGCAGAGAGCAAGAAAAAAACGGCTAAGCTTATTTACAACTGGATCTTTCTGTCGCATATATGTTCTGGAGAAAGCTAACCATCTCACTTTTCTCCCCACGTCCTACCACTCAGAAAGGGAGAGGGAAACGTCAAGATTTAGCCTCCTGCTAGGATGTGAAAATACCTGGTGCTCCTCATCGTGGCTTAAGCATCCTGTCTCTTCTATAACTTCCCTCAGAGAAGACACGATGTCTACCTAATCCACTCACTCAGAGTCAAGCAAGGTCAGCTTCTGTTCCCACTATAGGGAATGAGACACTGGAGCTGGCTTGGCTCAAAAATAGCCCGTGTCCATGCTGTGGACTCAGCCTGATATCACCAAGGCCAAAGCCCGGTGCCAGAAGTCCTGCTTTCAGAGAGAAAGTACTCTCAGTCTTTAACATTGCTGTTGTGCAAGTTTTTAATTAGTCATAAGGATAGTGGTAGCCAAGGTACTGAGATAGTATCATGATGACCAGAGCTGAGGAGGAAGCCAAAGGGATAAAATCTCACATCTAAAGGAATATTTTATTTTCTATTGGTTGTGAAGAGAATCTTAGTAACAAGACTTAGATACTTACTGACATAGCATCATTTGCCTCAAATTTCTATACTTCATGATAATTTACTATGGCATATCTACCATTTTTATTTCCAAGAAGCTGACCATCACAACTACTTAATCCAAGTAGTGACAAACTTGATTGATGGGCAAAATGTCCATTAGACAGATGGACTTTATACTTTGAGACTTGTCTGGCACTTAGGTACATGCATTACCATCGAGTAGATGAAGTTTCAATAGCAGAAGAGATAAAATTCAGTCAACTATGTATATAGAATGCTTAGTATTCTTGTGAATCTTTTACCCAGTAAAAAATGTTATTTTAAAGACAGTTGCACAACTATGATATAAATAATGATTTATAAATGCTGCTTAATAAATCAAAGCCCTGGCTCACAATGAATATTCATATCCCTTTTGTTTTTACAGATAAACCAAATGAAAGTCATACATTAAGTTGTTGGAAGGAGAGTGAACTCCAAACCGTGGTCACTTCTACTTTGGCAAAGTGCATTATTCATGAGAGTGCTTCAGCTGGCTTACAGTGCCAAAGGTAGCCCTCAGGATGATTTTTCTCAGCCTCTGGCCCAGGAGTAATTGGAAAGTGGGTAGCAATTACTTTTGGCATTTTTCTACTTCAAATCCAGTATTCTTCGTCCATCTACTTTTATAGAATAAAATATTCAGTTGTTTTACCAGTCTCGGGGATTTTCAAACTCTTCTGTGAATCGTTTACTTCCTTGCATGGAAGAGCCCCAGATTCCTCTTACTGCTGTTATAGTCATATGCATGAGTACACACACACACACACACACACACACACACACACACATGCACACACATGCACACACAGAGAGACACACAGACACAAACACTCAAACCACATATGCATGTACACACAATATTGATGGAAGGTTCTCTTCATGTAGAACTGTTTGTGTAGGACTTACAGCTTTTATGCCAAAGTGTAAGAATGGCTGGTGTGTGTAGAAGGCAGAGCTCGAGTCAGTTATCCATAATGATAAGACGATTAGAGGTCAATCACAGGCCAGGAAAGGGTCACATTCCCAAGACTTGTTAGACAACACAACGTGTACTCAAGAGAGAAAGAAAAAAGGAGAGAAAGAAAAAAGAAAGAAAAGAAAAAAGGATGAAGGACAGAAGGAAGGAAGAAAAAAGGAAAAAAGAAACTCATATAGTTGAGTGGGAAGAGGGAAGGGATGATTAAGACAGGGGTTGGGTGACGGGAGGCCAATGTATTCAAACTATGTTATAGGAAATGCTAAAGGAATCAATACAAATGTTGTTTAAAAGAGAAGTTCAATGACCTTTCAACGTTCTAGAGAAATAGTTGAGTTGGTAAAGCACTGTCTTTACAAGCATGAGGAGGATCAGAGCTTATCCCTCAGAATACATGCAAAAAACAACCAGATCTGGAGGCATATGCTTGTAGTTTAGTGTTGACTTGGTAGAGACACAAGCATCCTTGGGGTTTGAAGGCCGTCAGTCTAGCCTAGTGCACGAGTAGCAAGGCAGTGAGAGAGCTTGTCTCAAATAAAAAAGAAAAAGATGTTGGCTCTTGCATGTATGTACACACACACACACACACACACACACACACACACCATCCTGCTTTTGATTGACAGGAAGCAATGAATCGTTGATTTCTACAAGGAAGATATCTGAAACCTTCTTATCTCTGTCTGGGCCTGAGTACCCATGCAGAACTTCCACCTTCCAACACTGAGAAGCATCTGTCTGCTGTCAGTCAGCTGTCTGCTCCTGATCATTTTCTTGTCCCTGCTCTTGAAAAAGCACAGGATGAGACCGGGTTTCCAAGAACCTCAGATATTCTTTCAACAAGCCCTGTCATCTAGCTACAGGAAGCACCCAGAACCCAACTTCCTACTGTGAAGGAATTTGGAGGATGGGCTACCAAATTCAAGTTTAAGGATAGAAATTTTCACTCTACCGCTTATGAGATGTGTGACCCTAAACAATTTACTTAACCTTCTTATGACTTGATAGTCCTTTTGAAAATAATATATTTCTCTATACAGTACAGTATGAGGCACAAAGCACGTAGTGTTAGCCTTAATAAGACACACATAGACATGAATGCATAGCATGACATGGTCTACCAAAGTGGCCCAAAGTGGGCATCTTTAGGGCTTCTTTGTCACATCTCTCGAAGAAAATCCTGCCATTTGGTAGGGACACGAACTTCTGTCTTTTACATGCAAATTCTCTGCATCACACTCTATGACAGGACCTGAGAACTTCAATACGCGCCATAAACAAGGCTCCTATCTAGAAGCTTTCACACAAAAGGGAGCAAAGGGAGAACCTGTCTCTAAAAAAAAAAATTCTATAATGATAAGTAAGCCCTCTGCCAAAAGCAGGTATTATGGAGACATGGAAGATTTGACCAGCAAAGAGTCTAAGGACCTGGATTAGGAAAGGGTTCGTTCATCTTTAGGGAAGAGGAGAAAACTAGGAAGCCCAGAGTTTTGTGTGGTGCAGTAGGAAAGAAGTGAACGTGAGAATGAGAGAGGAGTGGGCTTGAAGAGACAGAAGGCAGGCAGAGTGGCCTAAAGAATTGGGAAAATGGTGGTGGTGGTGGTGGTGGTGGTGGCTAGGAGTGTGGGGGAGGGGTACAGAGTGGCAATGTTTACAGTGAAGAATCAAGACAGCTCAACATTTCTCTGTGAGAAAGCAGACGCTTGGAAATACTGGGTGATACTTTTCAGTTGTCTTGACTGGGGTCTCGTGGGTAGAAGCCAGAAATGCCGCTAGCTATCCTAGAACGCAGAAAAGAGCCCCCTTAAAAATGAATGATCAGGGTGAAAATGTTAGTAGAGCCAAGACTAAGAAACCCTGGGGTAGCCAGACCACACAGGATTCAGAAGCGCTGCCGAGTGGATGAGCACACACGGGTGGTGTTTTCTCTTCAAAGTAAGAGGGAAGCGCTGGAGGGCTTGTAAGAGCAGGTGTGGTGTGACTATATTTACTTCCTTTAAAACCTCCTCTAGCTTCTGTCGGGGACGAACAGCTGGCAGGCCTTTGCAAAAGTAAAGTGAGAAACGATGGTGGCCTGCACCCAGCTCTTCTCAGGATGTAAAACCCAATATTTCCTTAACTTTGAGCATGAGTTTACCTGGATAGGACTAGGAAGCAAGGGAAATAAATGAATTCCCAAGAAATGAAATTGGGATTTATAGGTACACGGGTTTTGTTCCAGTGGTTAAGCCTTTCCTCTTCTCCTTCCTGTTTCAGTCACCACTCACTCCCCTGCTGCGTTTGGTAGTTACCAAACAGGCTGCAATACCTGCTCCAATACCTGCTCCAGTGTCCTCCCAGCTTTCCCTGCTCCAACTCTGAGCTCCTACTGAGAACCCCACTCTTGTGAGCTCTCTCCTCAGCTAGACTCAACTTGCTGAACAACTGTTCCAAAAATCCTCAGGACCCTTCCCCCTTCCCGTGTGAAGTTTTGTGTCTGACTACCATGTCAAAGGCTTTGAAAAATGAAACATCTGTCTCCTTTGAAACTGTGTTTCCAACAAGTTCTGGAAAAATGAGCACTTCCCTATGCCTGCTGCCTGCGATGTACTTGGTGGCAAGATGCCAGGGCATTTCCAAAATGATTAGTACCTTTGACACTTTTAATAAAAGTAGTTTCTCATAGATTTTCATATCTATATCACATAACCCCAAGTACTTTCTAGACAAAAAAAGGGGGGGGCTTGGTACAAATAAATAAATCTAATTGTCATATGGATTGTAGATTTGTAAATTGTTTTTCCAGTGCTTAATTTCAGTGCAGATATCAGGAAAAAAGTTCTACCTGGGAATGAGAAATGAAGAAGCTGGATTTACACATCATAGTCTACTCCAGGGTTGAACTGGGGTAAATAGTCTTGCATCACTGATTTGTGGAACCACCTAGACTCACGGCTGTCTCAAGAGTCTCAGGGAGCTAGGCACAGGCTATAACAAGCTCTAGCAATCAGGGACCTAGAAGCTAGGCAAAGCTATGCATGTAAAGCAACTAGACCAAGAGAAGAGAAAAGAGTGGAATCTACCACCAAACATACCAGATGTGACCCTGTTAAAAAACGCCCCAACAACTAAGAAAACTGCTTGTGGGGGGTGGAGGGGAGACCAAATAAGACCTACCTATAAGGATTGTCTGCCCACTCGCCCAATAGTGGCCATTTCTAAATCTGGTTAAGAAAAGCTAATAATAAAATCAAGGGTCTTAAGATTACATTTTAAATACACACACACACACACACACACAGAGGAATGGTTGGCATAGTGAGAATTCTTTTAAAACAGAGCTGGTGTTCCCTCTTTTGATTTTTTTTTAAATACTTCTAGTGATTACATAAGGACAAAGTTACGGTCTCTCTCCTTTTCCCTAATCATCCCCTGGCCTTTGCTCCTCATATACAAAACAGCATAATTACATTCAAGTGTGAGGTCAATCCTTGTAAGCAAGGAAAATCACGATCCTTGCTGAACTGCTGTCCTTAATGTGTACAGGCACATTTGTAAGCCAAGCAAAGTAGGTCATCAAAATCTGGGGGGACATATTAACTGTAATGCCTAGTACAGAAGAGAGCACATTAAAGGCAGACTTCCAGTCTTAACTCTTAATCTCTTTCCCAGCTTTGGTAGATTTAAAAGAATCTGAGATTCCAAGCACAGCATTATTCTTCCCAGGGCTACAGCTGTGTGTTGCTTGCTATCTTGGGAGGATATGGTTTTTTTTTTTTTTTTTTTTTTTTTTTTTTTTTTTTTTGCACAGGTCTACTGAAATGCAGCACAAGAGAAATGCCATTTTAACAAATTTCAAGGGAGAAGGAAGTGTACTCGTGCTTTTGCTGCAGTGGAATTTTGTTAGAGTGGAAAATGTTCTTTAGTAATCACACAGATAAAAACGACGTGGGGTTTGCAATGGGAGGAAATGCTAACATTTCCACCTCTATAGAATACAGTTCTCAAGAACCCAAAGGCCTTTATGCGTGTTCGATACTGTTCTTATCCCACAGTCCCATTTTGGGGGATATCCAAATCACTTTTAGAATTTTTGGATTTCCCCTGTGAGACAGGCAGAGACACTGAAAGATGATCAAATTGGATGGAAATATTGGGGCCAAGGTCTGTCTGCTAAATATTCCAAGCAAAACTCATGCCGACATTGAGTCTCTCTGTGAGATATTAAAAGGTAGAAATAGAGGGGAACCTTCAGAAGTGATAAGTTCATGAAGAGTCTCCTCTGGATGGATTAGTTCACTCAGAGATGGACAGACTAGCAATAGTCAGTGGGATATCTTAAGACATAACTGGTTGGTTCCCTCTTGCCGAGCCTATTTGTGATTCTACAACTCGAAATCCTTGATCAGCTAGAATGGCCTCACCAGATTCAACCCTTGATTTTGGCCCTTTTGACATCCATTCACTTTTATAAGAAATAAACATGTTGGTAAATTACTAGTCTTACCAATGTCAAATATTCTGTTGTAGGAACCAGGAACAGACAAGATAGGAACTTTTGTAATGACTAAATGATCCTGCCACATGTTGTAATCCCTTTCTCATGTCTCAGACCCTTGGGGTAAGATGGAGACCCGCTCCATCTTTACTAAATGCTTAAATTTTCCGTTCAATACCTCTTCTTGCAGGACAAACAGAATTCTAAATGCTAGATGTGGAGACATCTTGGTAGACAATGATTCTCTTTCTGTGGAGTTGAGGGGGGAAGAAAGAGAGAAAGAGAGAGAGAGAGAGAGAGAGAGAGAGAGAGAGAGAGAGAATGAATTTTATACCAAAAGAAAAGTAGACAATTACTTAAGTAGGCTTTTTAATTATTTAAAAAAAAAAAAAAAAAAAAAGACACCGAAACAAAAAAAAAGATAAATGTTTTTCCCGAGAAACTGAACCCAGAACCAAGACTTACTGCACTGTCATCTTGAATTCTGTTGAGCCATTACCTTTTAAATATGTTCATTCTGTTATGTTTTAGATGTGTGCTCTATTTTCTAATTGCAGCTGCTTCTGTGTGGGCATAGGGCAATAGGTTGGCTTGATGTTCCTGTGAGCAAGCAGGCTCTGCTCTGCTTGCACAGAAGAGTAGGTGGTAAATAATATTTGTTCACTGAAGGGCTGACTCAGTCCATTGCCCTCTTTTGTTCCTAGAACAGCTATGGTGAAACAGGAGTGTCTTGATTTAGAGCGTGCCCAAAGGCATCTAGCATTTTTCTCGTTTGCAAGCTATGCTGAATGGCTACCATGCCAATTGGAAAAGACAAATCCTTCAACTTTAGTCAGATCTGATGCTTTCCTAAAAACACTCTGGTGAGGTTCCTATCTTAAACCTTGTGCTCAGTTTATTGGAATCCATTAGTAATCCAGTTTAGTTTTTTTGGAGGTTTGTGTTAGCTCTACCGAGTCACACATCACGTACAATACATACAATATTGTTTTTTAAAGATGTGTCTGTGTTTCCCAAAGAAGTCTGAAAATTACTAATCCTGCCCAGCAAACAACCCTCCCCCACAATCTGACCTGTGGGAAAGGATACGTGGATAAGGAGCAGAGAAAGCTCAACATGTTATGAAAGAAAGGAAATAACCCTGATGATTAATAGAAATTTGGCTACGTAGATTAGAAACGAGATTGACACCGGCTGAAATACTTTACCTTTGGGTCTTACTCTGTGCTTTGTAGATAACGTAACAACTACCAGCAGCTTCCAACGTGCTCCTAAAAATAATCTATTGAAGTAACCTCTGAGAAACACCGGAAATGGCAAGACAAATTGATCTACGGACAGAGGAACAAAGGAGTTTCTGACAGCTGTCCTGGTAAAAGAGCTGGTTAGAGCAGGTCCCAGAGGCAGAGCTGGGTGTGTCTTCTGGGTGGGGACCCAGCCTGTAAAGTTCAGGGAAAAAGGATTGCTAATCTCCGAGCAGGTGGGTGAACACTGAGCTACACTCAGGATTTTCTGAGTCATTGAGGTTCAACCCTTCTCCTGGTGCCTGTTGCGAGAAAGGAAAATATTTCTAGGCCCTTTCTTAGACTGTGTTAGGTAGGCATCACTTTTTACGATTAGTGTAATTTATAATCTTCCATGTACTATGTAAATCAGGACATTGGACCAAATACAAGGCTCTGGTTATTTATATAGAGGGACAGCTCCGAGAACATTCGGTAGATTGATTTCACTCCAGTTAGTAGTTAAGAGGAAAACACCAAAAGGGATCATTTTCAAGCTCATCAAAAGGCTTTTTTGAACTGTTAACAGGAAAAAAAAAGTATATTTTCCATATTTTAATTGCAGCCTTGGGAAAAATTAGAATATATATCACATTCTTTTAAAAATGGTATATTAAAGTTGCTATACTGGAATGTTAACTGTTGCATAGTAACTGTATTATATAATTTTAGCTTCTTTAAGAATGTGCAGTATGCTGATTATAACTTGACATTGCAAAACTATGATCCTAGATGCTAGGATGGCCAGTAAGTACAAACACTCTGAACAGGTTAAAATTCAGCAACTATTTTCTGCTCATTTACTGAAGACTCGGAGCTGAGATTCAGCAGTGACATTGTCAGGCTTGGTCTTTGTTCTCAAAGAACTTAAAAACAAGGATGTAACACAGAGAGAGAGAGAGACGGAAAGGGGGGAGGGAGAGGGAAAGAGAGGGGGGAGCATAGGAGATAATAAAACCATAAGAAAGTAAATGTAGATTTGAAATGGGGTGAAAAACATTTCAAAGAAACCTTGAAATCAAACTTGAAGGGAAAGTAAGATTAAGTAGAGGATAGGCATAAAGAAAATGCTACCAATAATAATGATGCCGCAATCAATAGTTACTGGGTACATCCTGGATTCCAGGTACAAGGCCAGGATCTCGGCATGACATTTTTTCCAAATTTCGATCTAAACTAAAGAATCATTAGTTCCATCAAAAAGAAGAAGAAGAAGAAGAAGAAGAAGAAGAAGAAGAAGAAGAAGAAGAAGAAGAAGAAGAAGAAGAAGAAGAAGAAGAAAGAAGAAAAGTCACTGTGTCTGAAAAATGTTACAGCCGGCAAGTGATACAGCCAGGATTCAAACACAGACCTGGCTCTCTGTGAAGGCTATCCTCATCACTAGAAAAGGGCACAAGGATAGATCTCCAAACTATGCCTGAGCTAAGGCTTTGGAAAAACTGAAGGAGAGGAGCCAGAATGATTGCAAGAGCCAGAGAATCAGGCAGCTTGCTGCGAGATTGTGTCTCCTAATAAAGCCAGATGTTGCCGCCATAAAGTCTCTCCAAAATGAGTGTCCAAACATGAGCTGGACAAGAATGACACCAACGGACACACCAAACAGAGAAATATCTACAGGGCCTCAACTCCACACAAATGACTACAGGACGAGAAAAAAGTTGGGACCTAAAGAGGCCAGTTTGAACAGGTTGTCCAGTGCTAAGTGTTCAGCCCTGAAAACATACGTGCAGATACTATTATATGGGCTGAACTGATTAGATTTGGTAATATGTATGTATATTCACATACATGTATACATACAATAACAATCAGTGAAGAAGGAGGGAATAGATTTGAAGGAGATCTGAGAGAGATATGAGTGGGCTTGAAAGGAGAAATTATAAATTATGATCTATTACTTCTCTCTCTTTTTCTTTTTCCATATATATTTTTCCATGTATAATGAATAGAATAAAATGTTTTAATGAGAAAAAATCATAAGCGAAGGGATAAATATTTTGTAAGGAGGTTATGAGAAGTTTGCATAATAAAGGCAGTATATTGGGTGGTGCTAAATCCTGGAAGGATTCAACTAGTAGAATAGAAATCTCAGGCTCTAGGATACAGTAGGCAACAACTCAAGATCTTTGGCTCAACCTCCGATTTTGACAAATGTGAAATGGTTTGTATGTCTGTGCAGATTTATGGTGTACCTTTCTAGCATAGAACACAAACTCTCTTACGCTACTACAAGACTTGGTAGATAGGGTGTGCTTCACAAGTATCTGATCCTCACTAAGGGGAGAAATCTAAAGCCCTTCCTTCATCTCTTCCTTTAGAGAAGACAAGTCAATGATATAAATATTTCTTTATTGTTCCTTCTTCCAGATCCTTTCAAATTCTGATTTTTCACTTCGTCTCCTTTATGTATGTTTCTTATTTATTTATTTATTTATTTATGCATTTATTTATTTTCTGTGGTGCAGATGAAAGAATCCAAGACTTTGTACCTGTATACATATACATATCTGTAAAGAGTCTACTCCTGTGCCAAGCCTCACATCTGTATTTGAGAGCACCAGTTGAAGCTTGAACTGAAGGATGGATGTGCTTCAAGCCATGTCTATCAGCAGTGAATAGAAAACAAACACTACATTTTGAAGTGGCAAAAATTGTTCAAAGAACCAGGTTTGTGTTTCTGAGACACAAGGTGAGGTAAGTTTGGACTAGAAGGAGTATGATTATTTACTATGTTTGTAGACTTTAGAAACAGAAGAATCAACTGGGGAGAGAAAGCAAGAATGGGAAACATGATAGAAGATGTATCAGTAAAGGGATAAATAAATTGACACAAAGTGTCAATGTCTTGTATCAAACAACTCTATTGTAGAGAAAGTCACCTCAGATAGTTGTGGTTTGAATAAGAATGGCTTATTCTCTCTCATAGGCTCATGCATTTGAATGTTTAGTCATGAAAGAGTGGCACTTCCTGAGAAGGATTAGGATAGGCCAAGCTGAATGCAGTATGTCACTAGGGGTGGACTTTGAGACTTACAAAAAGCCCAAGCCAGGCCCAGTGTCCCTTCACTCTGAAAATCTGGATGTAGAATTCTGAGCTACTTCTCCAATACCATGTCTGTTTACATGCTGCCATGCTCTCTGCCATGGTGATAATGCACTAACCCTCTGAAACTGTAAGCCAGCCCCAGTTAATGCCGTCTTTCCTAAGAGTTGCCATGGTCATTGTGTCTCTTCACAGCAAGAGAACACGGACGAAGACAGGAGTCAGTTTTAATTCATGCCAAAGATAAGTGCAGAATTAGTACCAAGAAGAAACAACAAGAGAAAATTAGTGGCTATGGGGTTGGATAATTACGTTGAAGAATAATTATTTGATTGAACTTGGTACTTATCTTAATAGTTCAAGATCAGGAAAAGTGTACCACTATCTTCTACTCTTCCTTTGAGGTAATTTCTTTTGGGTAAATACCTTTCAGGTATTTTCTCTAAAGAGAACAGTTGAATGTTGTGAAGCAAAAAGAATTTGTCTAGAATTGTAAGGGAGATTGATCTTATGGTTTAGAGACTACTAACAGAGAAAGTCTTAGAAACAACACTTTTTTTTTTCCATTTTGTCCATTAGAATTGCAATATCTCTGTCTGGCTACTTTCTTTTTCTTCATTTATTTCCTGAAACTTTTCAGTCTGTACAGCAGTAACTATAATCTCCTCAATACCGTCTTACTTTCTGGTCCCTGGATGTTCCAATCATTGGTTCAGTTCTCCACACGGACACTTACTAAGTCACTGACCTTGGTTAGCGATTTTTAATTGACTGCCACTTTGCTGTCTGTCTTCCCTGTCCTTTCTCCTCTTTTTCATGGATGTTATACGTAAACGTCTCCTAAGGGAAGCCAAAGAATGTGGATGATTGCAAACACAGAGTTTTCAGAATTGCTGAGCTAGTATTACTTTTAAGTTCTTACTCATTGAACTTACTCAAGAACTAAGAATCCAAAAGAAAAACTATGTTTGTTTGTGGGACTAGAAGATCATGTGACTGGGGAAGCTGGTCTGGAGCAAGAGTGAGGTCCAGACATGTCCAGATTCTGAAAAATCTCATCCTGAGCCTGGCAAGAATAGGACTGCTTTCCCCCTGCTCTGGGCTTGCATGTCCAGTATATAAGTCTTACAACCCCCAGGTCTGCCACCCTTGAGATGGTCATGTAGCTTGGTGGACAGGTTATAGGTTAAACATTGTCTCTCCTTAAAACATGTCCAACAAGCACCTGGAATTTCTCTTCATGCAAATGAAGCACTCCCAGCACCTGGGCCTCAGTCAATAACATGCACTCACTCCAAAAACCCCTACCCACTCCTCAAGGTTTATATAAGCCTTGTTCCTCCCTAAAAGGCAAAGAAGGGATGAAAAAAAATCAAAATTGTGCTTTGAAGGCTTTCTTTGTTAGATCACTCTATACCACTATACCACGTTTCTATTTCAGTGAAAATTGTCTCAGGAGAAGGCTGTTTTTTCTACACACACACACACACACACACACACACCAGCTGAGATCCTGTCTGACCCACCCACCCATGGCTAAGCTTCCCTTCCTTCAAGAGCAACATCCTTGTATACCCCGGCAAGCTGACCAGGAGCGGCATTTGTTTCATTGAATTCATATTAACCCAAAGCATAAATTGAATAAACCTTGCTTGCATTTCTGATCTTTAAGCTTAGAATTGTTGTAGGATATATAAAATCCATCCGCTTTGTTCTTTTGTCTTAATACCAGCAGCTATGCAAGCTACAGTAACCTATGTCTGCACTTTGTTCAGTCTACCTGGAGCAGGTGGCAGCGTCTGGGGTTGAGAGGCAAGTGGCGTTAAGAAGTGGTGTAAATCAAGGTTCAATTGCTGTATTCTGTCTGGAATAATTGAGACTAAGTACGGAGGCCATGCCTGTAAGTCTAGGTGTCCTGGGTGTGCTGCCAAAGCATCTGACTGCATTGCTGTCAGGGCAAAGGTAATTAGGCATTCCAGAGGAGTCCCACTATTTTTCAGATTGAGCAAATCCCAAACAGGTGCAGCCTTAATTCAAGGCTTTGGAAAGCATCGCTGAAGAGACAGCTGTGAGCGCTGAAACTCAAAAAGTAAATCGTAAGCAGAGTCTGCCAAGGGAAGGAGAGTATTCCAGGACCCAAAGTACAGTCTTGCAGCACCTCAAACACTGTTGGCATGGAAACAGTGAAATGCTGTTATAGTGGTCCTTTGTGCCTCCTGGCCATTCTGCCAGGAAATGAGGTGATACCTGGAAAGAGGAGCACAAAGAGACAGGGAAGCATGGACCACTCACACGTGATGCTGACAGGAAAACCTGGGGGTGGGGAGAATACAAGTTTCTGAAAGATTTATAATTGGTTTTAATTTCTCTTCTTATGGCCAGCTTTCCATTATGGAGACTAAATTTCTTACATTAAGATTCATTTTGGCTCACGGTTTTGGAGATATTGATACATGGCCAGCTAGCCTCACTGGGTTCAAAGTGAGGCAGGATGTCAGTAATGAGAGGGCATGGCAAGAGAGGCTCCTGATTTCACAGAGGCAAGGAAGCCATGATAGAGACGGAAGGAAGGATACAGATACTATCTATCTCCTTCCCATCTTTCCTGTACTTACCTACTTGCTATAGGCAGGTTCCACGTTCCGCAGGTTTACCACCTTACAACAATACTATTAGGTAGCAACCAAGACCCTAACCCCACAGCCCTAGGAAATATCTCCTACTCAATTCATAATGCTTAGATAAAGGTCAGGTTGAATGCTCTTGTGTCATGAAAGCTAGCAAAACTCTGTATAGCAGGGATGGGAGAAAGCAGTGAGCAGAAACATTCTACGTCTTATTTTATTTTCTTGTCCTTTCTGCCTGGAACCCAGGTCTTCACACATGCTAGCCAAGTTGTCTAGCACTGAGCTACAGCCTTGCCCCTCCCTGTGCTATTATATTTGTGCACCAAGAATGAGTTTGGAAACTATGTCATTTAGAAAGTTAAGTAAAGGATAAAAGGAAGAAAAGCAGGAGAAACAGCGTTAGCATCCTTAGCATTGAGGCCATTCGGTGGCGGAGAGCTTCTCCGGAGGTTTTGGTGTGACTGGGATTACAGAAGGCTAAGGGAGAATCAAAGGATTTTGTTGCATGGTACCCAGACAGAGGGCGACTCCCGGGCTGACCCCTTGTTGAATGAGAGCTAGACACGTGGGCATTTTTGAAACATGAAAGGAAAAGAGAAGAGAATGAATTAGCGTCTGAACTAATTTCAACTACTCTTCAAACACACAGTTTTGAGTGTTGAAAGGTTAAATCCTCGGTGGCCCCAGACCTTCAAGGGAAGCTTCAGAGAGAGCTCATTTGGTCTTTGTTAATTACTAAATGCATGTTCTACACGCACAACTTCATGGAGGCCCCAAAGACAAAGCATATTTACTGATCGATATTGAACATGATGTAGCAACTCAGATAGTGGTTCAATTGGCACTGGATTAGGAGTTGAACTTGGAATTTTCATGAAGACTAACTAATACTTATTTTATAGGTGGCTATGAACAGGTTTCCTTTTCTAGAGTCTTACCGCTTTCTTTAAATAACTAAACTTTCAGACTCACTGAGTATCAGTTACTGGACACCTAAGGACAGTGTGTTTATTTGGGAAGGAGACTGCTTGGATGTGTCCTTAAGTTGCTTTGACCCATCTTGGCTACTTGGAGAGGGATAGAGGGGACCAGGGAGTTAACTCTGATGTCACTGAAAGGCTGGATGCAAAGAAAGAGGAGGGGAAGAGGGGGATGGGAAAGAGAATTAGCAAGAGGAACAAAAAAACAGAGGAGCTGGCTTGGTGGGGAGAGGTGGGGTGGCAGCAGGCATTTCCTTATGTGACATTTACTGACATGTAGTCCAGCCTTACATTACCTTGTCTGAGTGCAAACATAGGCAGCACGCTGCCTCTATAAGGGCCAGTTTTGAAGAGAAGGCCTTCCCTACAGAAGGGCAAGCTCATCATGTAAGGAAGGGATTCAAATAGGCGCAAATCGCCACAGATGCCCACTCCCCCCTCCCTACCCCCCCACTCCCCCCCACCCCCGCCGCCCCAGCAGTAAGAGGGAGGAGAGAGAGGGATCGGTTTTTAAAGCTCCATTAACAGAGAGCTTCACTCAAGGAGGATCTGTTAATAAGTAATGAAACAAAGTAGCTGTTATGGAGATTAAATGCCCCTGTGTCTAGGTACAAAGTTCAGACTGCAAAGTGCAGCTGTCACCCTGACTCTAACCCCCTCAGCAGCCTTAGAACCTCTGGTTCAAAGTGTGTCTTGCTGCCTTTCTGTTACCAGGCTGCCCAGTGCAAGGTCCAGCCAGGGGTCAGAGTTCAGCGTCTGTGGCTCGGCTGGCTGCCTTCTTTGTCTAGCTCAGGCCAGCTTTTCCAGAGGCTACATGCTGCTTATTTAAGACGATTATTACAAGCAACGGACAGATTATTTCCCCTGGATCCTCATGTTTGTTCTTAAGAAGGAAGCTTAAGTGGTCTCTAACTGTAGTCGCTTGAGGATATGAGGACACGTGAAAGGGTAAGGAAACCTATTGCTAAAGACGAACTATGTTTCAAGTAGATGTAGGAATTGGAGGTCGTTATAGTTAAGGACTTGCCTGAATTATTTTAAAATGGCTCAAATCATTCACTCTTTAACTACGTACAGTCCAATAAACGCTAGATTAGTCATTTAAAATTGAACGAAGATATGAACTCATGGAGACTGACAGCATGCACAAATTCAAACCCGACAGAATCCCAACACAGAGAATGAGAAGTGGGCAGGAAGTCCCGCCCCCAACCAAAAAAGCTACTTGCAACTGTTAACTAACTGCCTGGAGAGGGAAAACCAGTTTCTTTCAGCGCAATGATGCTGGGCATATCAACCACACTCCAGGGCAGGGCTCTATATTTAGAAAGAACATGAAGGTGGGTGGACAGAGAGATGGGAGAAGAGATGGGAAACATTGGAAAAAAGAAAAGAAAATTAAAAAAAGAAAGAAAGAAAAATCAAGATATATGAACATTGCAAAAAATCAAAACATTTAGCAAAACTAAGCTAACTTTTCCATAAATGACAGTAGCTGAATCCTCACTTATTAGAACTGTCTTCCATCTCCTTGTTGGCCATTCTCAGAACTACAGAGAAACACTCTGAAACATAGTTCCCATGCTTTGCTCTGATCCTTGGAAGGGGTTCAGAAAGTTGGTGAAACATTAATCACTAGTCCCATTTTGCAGGTGAGGAAACAGAGAACTGAGCAACCAGCCAGGGAGCGGGGTTAGCATGGGGGAAGCAGAGACCACCCGACCGACTTCTTTATCCGTCTTCTCCTTTGGTCTTTCTTAGCCCACTGCTACCTTTGATGTCTTGACACCAATTTTCTTTAAATTGATGCAGTTCTTAGTCACGGTTCAATTTTATGGCAGTGGACTGAGTTAAAATAAAACACGGGAGCCAGGCTACTGGGGAAATGTGACCGGAGAGAGCATGACAGGTAAGAGTTCAGGGAACCGGCGTGACTCCACACTGGCCTCTCGCCAGGCCCTTATGATTCATGCTCCATCTCCAGGCCACAGGTGCAGGGAGGGCAGGAGTTCAGCTTAGCTGCCCAGTGGGTCGGAGAGGGCGCTGCTCTTTTCAGTGATAGCCTGGATTAATATTTTACCTCAAAAAAAAAAAAAAAAAGTTGGACCTATGGTGAGTTGATACGCCAGTCCCACACAGGCCTAGAATCTAAAATTCTACTTGCTTTCAATTTGGGAAAAGATTTTTTACAGTCCATATTTTTGTTTTTATTGGGTATGGTTTGAAAATCATCAAAAGATTTCATTCCTATGGCAAGTATATATATGTGTATATTTATAAATGAGAAACACATATTTCATTACTGAGTTTTTAATTCATGATACACACACACACACACACACACACACACACACACACACACGGCGTGTTAAATGTCAGGTCCCAGTTATTTACTGGGACCACCCTGCGTGCCATCAGTGCCATCAAGAAGGCACATATACAAATTTACCCACACCCCAGTTTTTGTCCTCATAATGCTTGAACTATGGTAGAAAGAAAAGGGGAAAATGCCTAGGTAGTGACAGCAGAGTCGCATGTAATGTGCAAATAGGTAGGAAAGAGCAAGAGTAATGACTGAGTGTCAGAGAGCTACATGAGAACCTTTAATCCACACAATCATGTCAGGAGGAGTTAATGCTATCTCCATTTTACAGATAACTGCATTCAGACTCAGGGCGGTTAAGACACTTGTCTGAAGCCACACAGCCTGTGAAGAAAACAGGGACATCAACTTAGTCTCCATCTGAAATTCACACAGAGGTTAGAATACTACGGCCAGGAAAGAACCATATTTTTAGAAAAGCAGGCAACTGGATTTTGTTTGTTTGTTTGTTTTTGCTTTTCAGAGTTTTAATGGATAGAAGGAATGGAGTCTCTGAGAGAGGGCTGATCTCTCAGACCAGGGCCATGGAGGCAGGAAACCAAGACCAGAGACTGTACATAGCTGATAAGGTGATGTGAGAAGTAAATGGGGAGCTGTGGGTTGTATGAACTACTAGTCCTTTATCCCAGGGTGATGGAGAGGAAGGCCTGAACAAGATGTATGTTTAGTATTATCTTGCACCGATTTCTTTTCTCTGAATCACCGACACAAGAGTGTGCATTTTCTCATACCTGAAATGCATGTTGGAGTGTGAGGGCAGCTCTTGCCTGTACTTCGAAAAAAGGAATGCCCTAATCTGGACATTTGGCTGCAACCTCCTTTCATCCCTCCCTCCCTCCCTCCCTCCCTCCCTCCCTCCCTCCCTCCCTCCCTTCCTCCCTCCTTCCCTTCTTCCCTCCCTCCTTCCCTCCTTCCCTTCTTCTTTCTCTCTTTCTTTCTTTCTCTCTTTTTTCTTTCATTTTTCTTTTCCAGATATTGATCTTCTCTTCATGGTGTCCAATTTTATAACCAAGACACATTGTCTGCTCCTGGAAACCTGCTCTTTCCTTTCCTCCCCCCCCCCCCCCCGCCAGACATAATGCCATATGCCTTGTTCTCCCATGATAGAAATGCTCACGTTATCTCTAATAACTTCTTCACTCACATGATGTAAACCCAAAACATCATCAGCTCTCAGAAGTTTGTCTCCAGATCCATATTGTCTCTTCAGTTCCCTTTCCTAGAGAGATTGCTGAAATATTTCTTATAGTCTAAAATCAGAGTCAGAGTATCAAGATGACTCTTCATCTCACACTTGAGCTGGTATCTCTATTATCTCTTGCTGTGACAAAATCATGGCTAATCAGATCCTTATTCTCCAGTGTTATCTTTCCCTAAGGTTACTACTATCAATGATTTCTGAAATACAGAGCAAATGGAGAAAAATCTGTTAATGCATTTCTTACCCTAAAAATGTTAATATTTTCCATATATGTGTAAGAGTTTACAAATAAGTGACTGCATGTTATTACTGACCAACTGACACTGTGAATGTGTGTGTGTGTGTGTATATGTGTGTGTGTGTGTGTGAGAGAGAGAGAGAGAGAGAGAGAGAGAGAGAGAGAAGGTTTGAGAGAGCACAATATGTGAGAATAGGTATACTACTACTAATATGTAGGTATACATGTTACTGTGTACATGTTGACGCCATAGCACAATTTTGGAAGTCAGTTCTTACCTTCTACTGTGAGTTTTTTGGCTCTAAGTCTGGTCATAGGTTTTCCTGCTAAGTGCCTTGATCTAATGAGCCACCTTACCAGTCACTGACGTATCTTATTATTTGGTTCACACATCAAACTATTTTGGCCTGCATTTGAGTTAGGTATTAGGCTTTGAAGACTGTTTTGAAAAAAGCCAGAATCAGGCAACAGTAGACCAGAGTCCCATGGGGCAGCCATCACAGCTACCCATTATAGGGGACCTGCCATTTCAGTTTGTGGTATTCACAGGCACAGGCATAGGTCATATTGAGACTATGTGCTCTTGTTATGCTAAGCATGACACTTCATGTCTGTAATCTTTCTCTCATGAGTACAGAGCATGGGGCAAACCTTGAGAAAAACAGAAATGTCAGTTAAGGGGCTTTCTGCAAAATACTGACCAGTGCTCTTTAAAATTGAGCATGTCATCAGAAAAGAAGTAATAGATGAAGGCCTGTCAAAGGCAGATGAAGACAAGAAATGTAGTTTCCTTCACAGAAACACAAAACAGACAAAGAACATGAGGTAAAGCCTAACTGGGCCTAAGCGATGGCTTTCTTAGTAATGAGCCACAGCCGTCTTATTAATTGTGACAGAATAGAGCACGTGCAACAGTGTAAGATGTTAAGATAAACCGGATCCATGGAATCCACCTATAGTACACTCACAATGGTCTTACAAGTCTAGTCCTATTTCCAATTTAAGTGATTTAAAAGAACAGAGTGAACACACGACAGAACCAGTATGTAAGAAAATGATTTGTTGCCTGCAATCTTTTCTAATTCTTCAATTTCCCTCATATTGGTATATTTTAGTGCTTCGAGAATAATGCATAAAGCCATGTATTTACATAGATGGATGAATATCCTTTACTAAATAGATAACTTTTCTCAGATACTGTAAGTAGATTCCTGTACATCCATGAGAGATACTGTTATATGTGAGATCACCAGGTCAGTTATAAAGTGTGCTTGGGCATGACTGAAGAACCAAAAATTCAAACCAACCTGACCTGTTGTCAAAACATAACTAGGAAGGAAAAACAAACAAACAAACAAACAAATAAACCATGGAAACAGCTGATTTTGGAGTTGTTAACATCACTTTCCTATGAGTTCTCTACATTCATTAACAAATCCAAAGGTTTCCTTCCTAAGTCTAAAAACCACTGAGCTTCTAAAAGAACGAGGCTGCAATTAATCTGTGTAGGATAAAGGCTGTGCCTGTGATTCTTCCAAATGCTCTGATTTACACGTTACTTTCCCTTTATTAATTTCATTTTGCTAATTATTCCCCACAGTCACCTTCTGGGGTACATTGTTCTTTTCCCAGTTTTTCAAGGTGAAGAAATTTTGGCTTGAGAGAGGCTCGCTGACTTTCCAGAGGTTACCCAGGGATTCATTAATAGAATAAAAATTAGACTCCAGTTAATGTCACTAAGTATCACTATCCTCATCTCCTTGCCTCTCAATCCAAAGAAGCTCTAAATAAGGAGATAACATAATTAAATACCTTTAGGGGAAACACAAACGAATCAAATCTGCAGAAAAGATGGAGATAAATTCACCAGACACAGTAAGATAGCTCAGGAATGCAGGGTGTTCAGAAGACAGCAAATTAGATTGCTGCTTATAAAAAATGAGATAGGAATTTTGGGAGCTCAGGGATGTTCTTGTCTGTTCTCTAAGAGAGATGGGTACCCTAACAAGAGCATGGGGAAGCAAATGGCACAAAATGAGTCCATGCCTATTCTGGGGTATTTCTCTAGCGGTCTGTGAATATGAATGCTCTAATGTCCATTGGGTAGAGACAATAAAAAGGTGCTTGGTAGTACTAGAGCTTTTGTTAAGCTCTGGGAGCAAAGTTAAGGCAGCTGCATCTGACTTAGCAAGCTGAGCAAGCTGGGTCCAATGCTTGTGCTGCTTGGTCAAGGCCAAGTTTGTGTTCATATGGAAGCAGACAACCCTATTTGTATATGAAACCAGTGTAAGCTTAGATTTTTCGAAACCTACTTTAATAAATCTGCTTTAATAAGGGTTCTCAAATGCTTTGACTTCTCCCTCCTTCTAGCCCACTGTCCAAAGGTAGGGGAGAAAATATGGTAAATAAGACAAGGAGGTTGTAGACCTGTTTAGAAGTAGTTCTTGGGGCAATTCCAATCTGTCTTGTCAAGATATCAGCAGTCCAGTTCAGTAGTGTCAGGACACCAAACATGAATCAACAGCAGTGGCATGATCCAACAGAAACATCCAGGCCTCCACCCAGTCAGCATGAGTCAGTGGGAGGGGCCAGGACTAGCTGGAACGCCAGGAGTTCTCTGCCCTGACTCTCTCACCAAAGTAAAGATCAATGAAGATGCAAGACCAACAAAGATTGCACAGCAATCTTTGGAAGTACCCTTGTCAGTAATATCCATTGAGTATTCAATTTACACGCTATCCAAAGGTCACGTGTCCTCTCATAAACCTTTACATGAGTCTGCTTCAGCAAAACATCATGTGACTCTGCATCCAGAAATTTAATGTTCTGCACCACATTAACCTACCATGGTCCTATGGTACTGCTATCTTTTTTCTTAGTAGTGCTAGCTTAAAAGTAGGAAAGCCTTGACTGTGGAGAAACTTACTACAAATGGGTTGATTTCCAAAGACAGGTAAACTATCTGGATGTCACTGGAGCAGAAGACTCTTGACTTTCTCCTTCATGGCATCTTCCCTTTTATGTTTATGAGCTGACTGCATTCACACCACAGAATTCATAGTAGTGCCTGCACCACGGAGATCACATTTGAATTATGTTTAGGTAACCAAGGTCTCATCAGCCACTTCTCATCAACCAACATATCTTCCATCTGATGGATGATCAATAACCATATCCATCTTAAAGCAAGTAGAACTGAGGGATGTGTGGAGGAAGAACTATTGCTACCTGAAGTTGGGAAAGATCTAGATCCCTTATGATAATTGGTCAAGAGTATGGATTCTATAGTTGGGGGCAGTAATTGTTAAGTGGAGATAAGGCAAGTTTCTATTGAGCAAGCCATGAGACTGTATAAATAGACGAACTGAGCCCATGTCACCAGCCTAAATACTGATGAACAAGGTAGGAGAGAGCTGTGCTTGACTCTCCCCATCTTTCCCTGTCAAGATGATCTGCTCTACACACACCAATGCTGACTGAGGAGAATGACTTATTCTGACCAAAGTCCTTGTCAACTGAATTAATGTAAGGGGTCAAATTTGTGTTTTCTTCTGTCCGTAGTACTGATAGTATAACGCTTGATATATAGAAAGAATAATTTAATCAAAGCAAGTTTTTCACTCTCTATTAGAGTAACAATTGCACCCTTGCTTTGCATCTGGAAGCCAAGACCTCACTGTGTTCACTCCCTACAGAAAGGCGCCAGATCTATTGATGTGCATCAGTATTTATGACCACAGTGACTGCAAAAGCACATTGGCTGACTGGGAGCTGAAGCATCCATCCACAGCTTCAGAGCAAGGATTCATAAACCATTTCATTAATGGGCAATGATAGGTATAGATGTTAGGTCAAGGAATAAGAAGGCTGAACAGCTTTACCAAAGAGTTTCATTGGCTTATCAGATGTGGGGGTGCCAAACTTCAATCTTGCAGTGGAATGTGACCTGTTTTCTGCGCAAGTGAGAAGGCATTAAAGGGTCTGTACCCCTACCCCGCCACACAATACACACGTACAACTTGAAGTCAGGCATTTTGGGGGGATTCTTCTTTTGAACTATCTCTTTTAGTTGAAGTTTCTGATCTAACCTTTTCATATACCTTCAGCTAGTGATGGCCAAAGAGGCTATGCTTTCTATTTACAAAATCATTGCTAAACACGAATGATGCCGCGCAGTGTTTTCTCTAACTGAATCCAGTTATTTCTTCACAAAGAAAGAGTAAAGAATGCATCTTAACGTATGCACTTGTGATGACTCCTATCACCCTTCTTGTTCAGTATCCATCAATTAAAGCCGACTGATGACCTGATGCTGAGGATACTCGGGAGCCCTCTGGATGCACCCCTGCTCTTTAGGAATAACTCTGTCTCAGTAGGTTGCGTCAGAAAAGTGGGTGAGGTCCAGTCGCTAGATTTTCTTTTCACTTCCGTTTTGTTTCCCAGGCAAAGTTGACACAGCAGGGGAAGGCTCCATCAGAGAATGGGGAGAACTCATGTTCCAGCCTTGTTCCTATTGTCTTAATAAGATGCACAGACAAACCCACTGATCCCTCACAATATGAACAGGTAGAAGAACGCCATGGATGGCTTTCCTCCGGCGGAGTGAGCCTTACAGTTCTATGTAATTTGGCAGGGATGGGTGGAGCTTCAAGTCAGTGCTGCTGTTTAAACTGCAGAGCTGGTGCACAAATGATCCATAACACATTCTGGCATAGTAAATCATCTTCACAGTTCTAATATACCATGAAACCCAATTTACATACAGCATAGCACAGGAGATGAAAAGCCAAGAACAGACTCCTGTTTCAAAAGGCATCAGGCACACTGCTTTACCTCCTGAAGCATCACTAACTTCCATAAATCCCTTGCTGGAAAGGTTATTAAATCACCATGGCCTTCTGGCTATTCAATCCTTAGTCCCTTTTCTCTTGTGATGCATCCCGTATGAAAACTCATCTCTCTGCGTTCTATCCCCCTACTCTTTTACCCCTTTCCTTTTTATCCAACATCTCTTTTCACTTGCGAGGAATTCTTCAGAATCACAGACCACGGCAAACATACTTTTTAGCTTTTCAGTTAGATGTATAATACCCTTGGATTGTAAATATTCATTTAGTTGGTTACTTTGGCTGATGATGGTGGTGACCAGGCCATAGAAGGCAGGGCAGACAAAAGGAACACTCTATCTGAATCTCGATCTTGCCTTGCAAAATGAACACACAGAAAGTAATACAGGAAGAGGATGTAGCCACGTCGTGTGGAACACGGCTTCATAATAATGCTGATATCTATTGTCAGCTCGAACAGTAGACTTACTAATTACAGCCTGCTATGGGCTATACCAAAGAGATTACAGTGTAAGCAGAGTACCAAAATTGGCTTTTACCACCTCAGAATATATCATTTGTCTGAATTAGACCACTAAACACCGAAAGATTACTTTATCATGTCGTCCAGAAAAATAATGAGAATGCTTTGTGTTACATTAGAATTAAAATCAATGTTCTCAGCCATCATTGTCAGTTGTTTGGCCTCAGATGAAAAGGATTCGTTGCCTGCCAAAGTTTTCCTTTTCACCAGGGTCCCTCTGTCGTGGTTGCTCAATGCTGGCACATGTCAGAGTTAGAGCCAGAACATTCTTTGTGAGGAGAGTTGCCTCCTGCACTTCAGGGTATTTAGTCTCTGCCCACTGGAAACCCACAGCAGTAGTCCCAAGCTGAGACTCTAAAATGTATCATCACACATCGCCAAATATCCCTGGAGCAAGGGGCAAAGTTGCTCCCAATTAACAACTATAATTCTAGACCCAGTTCCTCTTCTTCCTTTCTTTCATGTTTGAGTAAGACCACTGCATCAGCAACATATACGTGTTTCCACCCAGTCATCTATACCCATCACATCTTCCTTCTTCTCTGCAATTGACTCTTAGGGACATGAAAGTACCTTGGGAATGCTTGTGTAAACCAAGACAAATCTGAACCTCAAAAGCAGCATATAACCATTCGAAGCAAGGGGAAATTCAAATCTTTATAGAAGAAAAGAAAACTGGAGAATGTACCTGGGCCTCTGTAGGAGGAATCAAGTTTGGTTTGACTGCCTATGGCATTTGGGTGGCTCTCTGGGACCTATACAAAGGGGGTTAGCATGAAACTCCCATGGAAAAAGATTTCCACTTCTAGGTTATGACTTCTATTGATTTCCAGTATAAATTATTCACCATAAATTTTCTATAACTTAAATTTTTTCCCCTAAGTTTCACTCCCCTTGACCTACTTACTTACTCTTGGCAAGAGTCAACCTTTCTGATTTCAAAGTATGAAAATTGATGGGGAAGGGGCTGGAGAAATGGCTCTGCATTAATGAATTTTTACCTTTTTGGTGACATGCGTAATATACTTGAATTTTAAATATTCATTTGGTGAGTTACCTTTGCTGATGGTGGTTCTTGGCACAGGATTAGAATTCAGTTCTGAGCTTCTATGTTGGGCAGCTTACCACCACTGTAATTGCAGCTGCAGGGGATCCCATGTACTGTTCTGACCTCCATAGGCACCACGTTCATGTATATGTTGAAAGGTGAACTCACACCACAGGTGCGTGCACACACATGCATGCACGCGTGCACACAAATAAAAATAATTATTCTCTAAACAGAAAATTGATAAGAATTTCTAAATAATCTTAATGTATTTTCTCTTTTACTCTCCTCTACTTCTCTTTTTAAAATATTTTTCTTATATCTTCAAGTACCTTTGTCTCTTCTCTATGTTCTTATTTCCTTTCATATGTTGTGATTACTTTTGCATTTCTTTTCACATTCTTTTTTTATTAGCACTTGTAGTGCAACAGCCCTGCCTTCCACAAGGAACCCATCAACCTCTGTGAAGGACCTCTTGTGTCTCAGTATCTCATTTTCTTTCCATTTTCAATACTCTGTTGTCTATTGGCAGCTTCTATTCAACGTCACCTCCCACTCTACTATCCAAGCTCTTCTCTCTCTCTCTCTCTCTCTCTCTCTCTCTCTCTCTCTCTCACTGCCCCCTTCTCTTCTCTCCTCTCTTCTCCTTTTTTTCTTTCTTGTCTCTCCGAACACACTCAAAGCAATAACCTACCCCTCTGGTTTTTGCTATGCCTTCCATTTCCAGAATTCCATACAGGCTCTTTCTCCCCTTTATAAATCTTTCAGAACCACCTTTCTTCTTTAATTCTGTCAATTTTGCCTAGAATGTCCTGGATCTGGAGGTTTGGCTCCTAAGAATGAGATACCATGCTTCTGTCTGGGACTTTCAGGCTTCCTTGGTTCTCAGGCTCCTGCCTTCTCCTAACTCTCTGAAGCTCTGACCCTGCAGCTCCTTCCCCACCTCTCAACTCCACAACAGTGAAATCAAGGTTTCAGATGTCTGCCTTCTCATCTCACCTATGACTTCTCAACAGCATTTCCAGCCAACATTGGGAAGACTTGGTGACTCTATTCAGACTTAGAAGTGTCACCCGTTTTCCTCTGGGAAACTCCTTAGAGGACATGTTTCATTGTAAGACACTCTTCAGACACCTTGTGCGGAGTAGTTTGTGTGTGACAGTCGAGAAAGACTAGTCATAGCTACAGGAGGAAGTAAGCAGAGAGGCCAGCTAAGAAAAGCAGCATGATTGCATCTCTGCACAGATGACTAATTTTTGTAGTTGATAATGCTACTAAATGTAGACTTGTGGATAACTTTCTTTTTAAAAGAAACTCCATCTTTGTATGTATATGTGATTGATGTGTGTACTTGTATATATGCATGTCTGCATAGGCGTAGATTTATACGTGTTTGAAGGTGCATGCTCACATATGAACCCATGCATGTGGAGGCCTGAACTTGCTGTCAGGCATGTTCTTCAATTGCCCTCCACCTTGTTGAGGCACTGTGGCTGAGTTCAGAACTCACCCATATCTGCCTGTCCAGCTAGGCTGCTTCTTGTTGGAATGCTCTGTCCCTGTCTCCTGAGATTACAGGCAGCTGGCTATGGTTGCTTACCATTTGCAAGAGTTCCGGAGATCTGAATTATCCAGAGAGTATCTCTCTCTCTCAGTCCTGGAATAACTTTTTAAGGAAACTTCCTTCCAGGGTCCCTGTCACAGTGTGATATGATAGTAATTACAAGATGTTTTATTTTGCTAGCTAATCTCCTCTTATATCCAAACTTATATCTAAAGTCTAACTCAATGTTTCAGTAATTACAGGTAGACACAGCACTATTTTGAAGCTCATGAAGTTTGGAATACTCGCCCTAGTAGAGTAAGGTTAAAAGATATGGATACTTTTGAAAAACATTCTATGAATGAGTTTTAACTGTATTAAAGGCCCGAACTGTAGGGCCTTTAAAAAAATATTCTCTGAAAACCCATTGCAAGCCAAAGAATGTCCTAAAATCCTAACAGTTCTAGGTAGAAAAACAAAACAAAAACAAACAAACAAACAAAAAGCCAGGAAACAAAACAGTTCCTTCTAGAAGCTGAAATCCCAATTGAAAGGAATCTTGCCTTCACACCCAACTATATAGAACTGTTTTACCACCAACACGTAGGATGTAGACATCAGAGGAATGGAAGAGGCAACCTGAAGGTATCACTACTTTGTTTGTGTTTTTTTTTTTTTTTATGAGGTGACCAAAGATAGTAAGAGTTGGATTATCACTTGGTCTTACAGTGCTACAAAAACAACTCATGGTTGAAACTGCTTTTGAAGCCATCCATCTCTTCCAGTCCTAGGAAAATCCATTAAAACAGCAGCAAAGAACAAAACAAAGTGCCTATACTCCTGGGTTTCCAGTCTTTGGTGGAAATGGCATACCAGAAAGGCTCTATAAAAATTTTGAATGTGTTTGCTAGATGCACAAAATACACACTGTATATCCTTGTATTGCATCTAACCAGACATCAAAACCACGCAGGAAAGGCCAGTGAGGTGGCTCAGCAGATAAAGGCATTTGCTGTGCCGCCTGGCTGCCTAAGGTTCATTCCTGGAACATACACATATAGAAGAGAGAACCAACTTTACAAAGTTGCTCTCTTATCTCCACATACTTTCCCTCACACATATTCTGCACACATACAAGTAACTAAAACTGGAGAATACGTTTGGAGGAATAGACAACTCGGTTTTCAGGGATCTGACAACTATAGTTGATCTCTGTTCAACACTGCATTTTCCTTGTGTGTGATGCTCACACACACACACACACACTAATTCTATTGGGAATGAGACTTCCTCTCTTTTAGCTGGCCAGAATATGAGTTAGATCACCTTACATCAGGCTCTGGTTTTGGAGAATGGTATGCTTGCTGCAACCACTTCATTTTTAGTTGGAGAATTATGGCAAGAATAGGCATAAAGGTATGGCAAGAATAGGCCTGGAAAGTTGTAAGAACTCATGCATCTTATGTGTAGCCACCCATTCCCTGATGTAATATCCCACCATAGTGGTAGTAGCATCAATATCATGGAGAACCCAGTGAGGACAAGTTACTGCTACCACATCATGGCACCATTTCCTATATTGCTGTGGTTTTCAATTGGTGCTTGGGTGTAGAGATGGAGTGAGCATGAGAGCTCATGTCAGGGCCTCCCTAGGTAGATGCATAGCATCAGACATTGTATAGAGCAACAGGTCTGCCTTGATAGTAGATAGAAATAGAAGATGTGATGGGAATGTATTGAGTTATTGCCATGATGCTTGACAGAAGTTGACATGTTGAAAGAGAATGCAATGAAGGAGCCCAAAGTGGAGGTTAAAGAAGGGTTCTCACCAAGCACGGAGCTGGTTGGCATCAGTCTTAAAGACTTGACAGGTAGAGAAATGATGATTTAGTGCAACTGATCTAACAAGAGATAAAGAGATTTGTTTATTTTTTTATTTTTAGCTTAAAGTGTTGCATGAGAAATCAGCCTTCAGTTGAGACAAGAGTAGGGATACCCTCTTTAGTATACAGCAAAGTAACCTCAGCATAGAATGGGAATTGCAGAAGCCATTCTGGAGAGACAGAGAGATGGAGAGGCAGAGCAAAGTTTGGGTCTGAGAGTAGAGGAGAGGGTAGATGGTCAAAGGTCTTGAATGTTGAGCAGAGTTCGAGAATAAACACGGGCGAGAGGTCTGAGGTCTGGGAAGATTACAGCTTGCCAGCTTCCAAATGGAGCAGAGATGCAATGCAGTTTCTGCACCAGGGTTGGCTCAGGCTTTAGGGGATGTTGCCAGAGACTTCACGGCATTACTAAATTGTGATTTTTCTCAGTTTTCCAAACAGAATCTTTGTGGGGAGGGTTTGAAGATGCCCCTGAAGAGATCCTCAAGACATCTGATAAAGAATGAGGTCACCCAGAAATGGGTAGGGTCCAATTCTCTCAGAAACCTTGCTGTGTTCTGACTCAGTAGACTTTTGAAGGAATCCTGCCAGAGAAGAAGTTAACCTATTTTCCCAGCCTCCTTTGGAGACTGGCTTCCTAACTGCTACACCCTGTTATCTAGACCCTTTCTTCTAAGCAGTCTCTAACAATATAGTCACCCCTTAACAATCTTGACATTCAGCTAAAATACAGCCTACTCGGTTGAATGATGACTGACTGCCACATTAACTAAATTCAAAGAATAAAATGTTCTATATACAAGAGAATGTTCAGCCCTGGAAATCTTAGTGTGTGGAATTTGGGTTGTTGTTGTTGTTGGTGGTGGTGGTGGTGGTGGTGGTGGTGTGTGTGTGTGTGTGTGTATGTGTGTGTGTGTGACACAGAGAGAGATTGACACTCTCAGGCACAGCTATAGGAAAGGAACCCATGACTGGTGTTGATCCAACTCCTGGAAGACAGACACTCTTTAGCCACCAGCCTGGAAGCTCTGGATGTTCTGGATAAAAAATGACTCCTTTGTTCTGAAGGATAACTCAATGTGAAATAAATATACATGGATTTTAAAATAATACATTAATTTAAATTTGCCAGGTGGAACTACTTTGATGGAAATGTACCTAAAAGGCGACAAATGATCTGCTTCTGCATCTAATCAGCCAATCAGACACCCCCATGCTGATTACTTAATGAACTGAAATTTTCATGCAAATTTTTTTGATTATTCACAATTCTACCCTTCCACCCCTAAGTCCCCCCAATAGTCTGCTTATAATTCTTAACAAATTAGTTAATATTTTCTTCAACCATATAACAGAATTTGTTAATCAAAACTGAATTCTCCACTAAATGTCTCTGAGCCACGTGCAAAGCATTCAGTCAGGTAGACGAGGCATTGACAGGTAACCAAAGGATTCTTTTTTGCTATGAAGTAGCAAATACAAGTAGCTCTATGAAAAAGAAATTAAAGGCCCTGGCCATTTCCAGAAGTCTCACCACACAGACCAAAGAGAGAATATGATAATATCCATAGAATGGGCTCCATACCATTTGACATGCTGCTTCCTCTGCATGGTGTGTGAAGGACCCACAGAGCTAATGGACACTGAGCATAAGAATCTGCTCTAGGTGCCCATCGGTACTCAGTAAACAGTTGCTATTACTGTTAGCACTCTAGGTGGTAAGTGATCCTTTTCTCACAGGAAAGGGCTTGAATTTCAGAGTGTTTTAGTGACTTCTACAAGTAACACCTTAAATCACTACCTCGAGAGTGCTTCCAGGTCACCCTGAAATGAGGTGAACTGTTGTTGGCTTGCTCCTAAATCTATTTCCAAGATCATAAATTCAAAGCCATAATCAAAAGACTCATGTATGGGGAGTCAGAAGAGAGCCATTGAACACGATTCTATTGAATCAGATCTTGTAGTACATGGGGTTGGTTGCAGCTGAGACAAAACAAAATATATCAGTTGCTTGGCCTGATGATTTGAACCTTTGGCAGCTGTCTAGGCACTCTGCAAAAGGGATCTGACAATGGTATGTTTGGGGAGGTATTCACTGTGTGAAAGAGTCTAAGTACATACAGGTAAAGCCATAAGCAATCATCAGAGGAGGAGAAAAGTTTCTATACACTGTGTGCCGGGATAGGCTGCCCCATAGATCTATGGGGAATGCCTAGAATAGGCAAACATGAAGATAAGACGCCTATAAATGGTACCAGCAACTAAAGGAAGGTCCTCAAAATAGGGAGTGATGCTGGTAGACATGTAACGAGTGGGTTTTCTCGGGGATAGTGGAATTTACTTTGGTAATAGCCGTGTTCTGTGAATATACCACAGCCACTTAGGTGTGTGTTTCAAATAAATGAATTGCACACTATGTGAAATATTAACTAGAGACAAATGAAAACAAGCAAAAAGAGAGAAGGTACTACCTTCAGGGGATTGTGGGAGCCCACAGGATACACTAATAAAACAAAATCAACATTCCCTGCCTTATCTGGAGTCCATCCTCCCACCTAGAGAACGTTAAAGTGATTCTCTTAGGGAGATGTGTTAAAGATGATAAATGAAGCAAAAATCTTATTTGAAACCAATATGGTCTCTAAATGTTCCCTTCTTCATATCTGGAGTCATGTATCCTCTATGTACAGATTCGGTCCTGCTCCAGGAACTGAGATTAATCTTGATGGTGACATAAGATATTTATTCAACTCTAGTTCAATATTCTAAGAACATATCCACCATTGTAAGGATTTGGTCTTTGGCTGTGTTGGGTCCTGCTCAGACTTTCTAGATGGAGACCCATATCTAACTCTTATCGTTTTATATCTTGGCATGATTGATCCTTGGTCATGCCATGCACTTGATGCAAAGTTATTCTGGCTATCTGTAACTATCAGAACGTTGCCTTGTGAGTCTGGTAGGATTTCTTTCCTCCATTATTGGTCCTATCTTCTGCTCAACTCCTTCAGTGCTCCCGTCTAGACTCATGAGCTTCTAGGCCACGTTGTTGATACCAATCCTAATATTTTTATAACTCTTAGTATCGTGAAAAATAATTTAAGTTCTGATTTTTTAAAAGTATGGTTCTTATTCAACTCAATCATTTTTTAGAAAATGAAAAATGTATATTTAATATAAGATTGAGTGCCTGCTACATGAAAAGTACACTCACAATTCTGGAAATACGAAGCTACAAAGAAATGGTTGGAGACTACAAATCATAAGTATAGTCATGGGCTAATGGATACAGTGCCCTTAGTTCCTGTATATCCACATTAGCCCTGTATTATGCTCTAATAATATATTCACTTATTTTACATTATCATTTGTATGTATATAATACAAATTTCTTCTGTACTTCTCAAGTTATACCTTAAATCTACAGGTTTATTCATCTTAAATGTTGTTATTTTGTATCCTTTGGCTGTACCATTTCCCTTCCTCACATTCTTCTCTCTCTCTCTCTCTCTTTCTCTCTCTCTCATATATATATATATGTATATATATGAGATATATCATATGTCATATGTCTTATGTTATGTGTTATGTATTATGTGTTATGTGTTATATGTTATATATATTATATATGTGTGTATAAGCACATACATATGTACAAATATATATCCTCATTTTTAAAAATCTAGTACTTATATGCAATCATGAGATCTTTTCTGTGTCTGGCTTATTTCACTTGGCATGCTACCTTCTGAGACCTTTCTTGTAATTTCTAGGGTATTATTATCTTTTCAGTCTGCATAATTCTGTTGTTGATACTAATCAGGATGTTACATCATCTATGGGACTCAAATTCTAACAGAACTTACCACCGAACTGAACACAAAGTACTATGTTTAGTTATCACAAAATAACGTGGGGAGACATTCCATCTTCAAAAGAACCGTGGCTAGGCTTCCTGAACTTCCCTGCTGGAGATGATTCATCCAGGGTCATCCAGGATCAGCAAGCAGAGTTTCACAAGACTGAGACAGAAACCAGAGGTCAAGTCAGAGGATGTTATTAAGGCAAGGGGTAGCAGATGAATCATAGTTTTCCAAATGATTTCCCAGGAGCATAGTACACAGTCTAGTTCTTTAAAAATGTAAGGAGTCCCTGGCAGTGGAGAGGATCACAAGTCACTCTGAACTGCAGTCTTTCTGTATGCACATAGGATCTGAAGATGTGAATTGCCTAGTTTAATGTCTTTTGTTATTTTTGTGTGTATATGTGTATAATGTGCACATGCATGTGTGAGTTCACATGTGCATGTTCAAATGTGTGAGAATGGTATGATTGTACATATACAGAGGCCTCAAGTTGATGCTGGGAATGTCCTTCAATTGCTCTGCCATCTCCTTGAGGCAAATTCTCTAAGTCAGTCAGAGAGCTTGCTGATGTGGCTTGTCTTGCTAACAAGCTTGCTCTGAAGAATCCTCTGTCTCCTAACAAACATTTACATTGGTTCTAGGGGGCTGATCATCAGTTCCTATTTTGTTCTGGAAATATGTTAACCACTGAATCATCTCCCCAGCTGGAAAATGAACATTTTAGTGTCCTGTGATACTGTGTCTGAAGACATGTACTGATGTTGTAACATCTGGAAAGTCTGGTTAGTCAACTGGTGGCCTCTCAGACAATAGTCTTCTTCAACTTCTGCCCTATGAATTCACCACCTTGGGCATCTAGTCCTAATGCCACCTTCAGATGCCAAGAACAACAGTCAACACCCATCTACAACTTCCTAAGAGACCTCCAGAAAAAAAAGAAAAAAGATTTTGTGTGTTCCTGACTCTCAAAACTGACTAGAACAAAATGATCCTTTTATGCTGCTGAAATCTTGGATGACTTGTACTGTTGTGTGTCTTCTGGAGAGATGCAAGCAAATATCTAGTCAGCCAATATAGAGAACCAGTGATAGACTTGAGAAATGACTCTTCCCATGTCTAATATGGTGAGCCCATGAGTTTGTTAGCTTACCTACGGGTGCATGGGTTATGCAGAGATGAGTGCATCATCACCTCAGTATGAGAGAAAAGTCACAAACAATAAGTCCCTGGAGCTCTCTACAAGACTCTCAGAAAGTTCTATAGATGGGAAAGGTTCCTCTAGCCATTGTCATGCTTATATGACCTTGGGAATCCAGTAAGTTTTATTTACTCATGGAGTTTCCTTTCTCTCCCCAGGAATGAATACTTCTGTTTGAATAGAATAATTATAGAGCAAACCACAGAGGCAACCTGGAAACCTCAGAGGAGCGATAATGCTTAGGTTCTGCTCTTCTCATTGTACCTCAAGAATGACTGTCAGGGCTGGGAGAGAAGGAGTCACCAGTATGGAGAAAGCATGTAGAGTCCCAGAGATACTTAGCTTTGAGTCACAATGAGTGATCTCCTCATAAAAACTTCTTCACTACTTAGGCCATACATTAGACACGTGAGCTTTTAAAAAAAAAAACTTATTTTTTATAAGTTTCTCAAGGTTGTGTGTGTGTGTGTGTGTGTGTGTGTGTGTGTGTGTGTGTGAAGAAGTCTTCACTTTGCTTTTCAGTTCTAGAAGGTAGATATTCTCCAAGAGAGGAGCATGGAATTTTCCATAGTGGCAAGTAGTCAGAACGTCAGAAGGGATACTGGGGTCTGTGCCTGGCTTCTTAGCTGGACAGTTGGAAATGACAGGGATGGATGGTTAAAAGAATCCTTATATTCCTTCTGCCTTTCTCATAAGGCTAAATATAAAAAGACATATTTACAGTAATTGTTTGGAAACTCTATTGGTTTGCAAACCAAAATTATTGGTTATTCAGCAAGCTGTAAATCAGGCATCCTGGATTCTAGGACCTGTCCCTTTCTCCTCTTCTCATGATTAGAATTTTTGCAAACGATGCAAGGTCTCCTGCCTCAACTTCTCTTCCAAATAAATACTCTCATAAAGCATGCCATCTGTAGAATTCTCAGGAGGAAAGAGAAGACTGATCTTAGCCATAACCTCCTAACCCACTCAGCACACCCTCAGCCAGCAGCTCATTCTCTCTTTGGCACTCAGAGGATGCTGGTACCCCTTGCCCTCAAAAGTGCTATCAACATAATGAAAGTTGAGGTGAAAATAAATCATTTCATAAGCCTCTTCTTCCATCTGGTAACAGAAAACGTTCTGAGCGTGAGATGAACGTGGAGAAGCTTAAAAGTCTGTGCTGGACTTCAGTCTGGCTAAAGATTGGATATCTGTACTGAATGTGTACAGACTATTTTTCTACAGTAAACTATTTACTTAGCATTTTCAGTGCTTTGGCTATTATAAAGATTCTAGAGACGAGTTAAGGCCTGAACCAATATGAACCAGTAGGATATCACTGCTGTATCACCTTACACAAAGACTTGAGAATCAGGGAGTTCAGTGTCTGAGGGGATGCTAAGTCCAAAACAACACAGGTAAGATGGATGACTGCTTCCCCAAGAAGTCTTAGCAAATCCACAAGAAAATGCAATTCCCAAGTATCTTGTATCAAGTACCTTAGATTTTGTTAGTCTGCCTCTAATTTCCCACAGTCCTTTGCTCTTCTCTCTAACAGCCTACATAGTATCACATATTTTCTAGATTTTTATGCCCACTAGGCTCTAGTGACTAGACACTGGATGTGTCTTTGGCACCCCAGTCCTAGGAAAGGGTAGAATAAATAAAATCTTAGTAGATTTTTCAATAAATTACTAATAGTTTAACTTTAAATGAAAAAAAAAAGTATAGGGGCCATAAATCTAATGAGGTTTGGAAAGTAACCGCCTGGGGGATCCATACAGAGGCCCAGTTATATTTATATTTAGGTTTTATATCTCAGCGCTTGATAATGAAATTAACTTAGACTTGTACTCAAATCTCCTACTGAGCAAGGGAAGAAATAATGATAATTTTAAAGGTACTTTTGAATTTACTCCACTTATATTTAAGACACTTATTTTGAAACTATTTGGCAAATCTTGTTGTTGCTTTGAGGATTAAGAACCCAATCTTCAAGAAGGTAAAATAATCATCTTATTAGTGATTTAAGAAGGTGATGGGTACAATCCAGAACTCCTGAGCCGAGGATTCCTAACTTTTCAACAGGGCTCTTTCACTAGAACCCACTGCAAAATTCTGGAAAGAGCAGAGGTAATTGTTTATACAAAAAAAAAAAAAAAAATCAATTTTGGATCTTTGTCAGAGCCTAGGGTTTCTGTTCCACACCTTAGTTGGGGACGTAGTCATCTTTCATCTAGGGGCAAGCACTGCCAGAGATAAAAGCTTTCTGCGTATTTATGTGAAATGAAGGATGGGAAGTTCCCTGAAAATGTCTGAGGGCTTAATTCAATTGATGTTGGCACAATCAACTTCGAGACTCATCCAAATCCATTATTAAGGCTTCTCGTGCCAAAACTCTGGGGGAAAATGTGAAATCCTCAGGAGTTCTTTCTGCTCTATATTTTAAAGTAAAGCAAGAGAATCTCCTTTTTTTTTTTTTTTTTTTTTTTTTTTTTTTTTTTTTTTTTTTTTTTTTTTTTTTTTTTTTCTCCTATGGGAGTTCAATATTGGTTTTTGGTTGCTCTAAGAAAAAGTAAAAACAGCACCTTTGGCCACTGGGCTACTCTTTTGGTGTACAGAACAGCACTTCGTGATTCTCCACAGTGTACAATGTAGCAAACAAAGGCATTTGTAATTGTGCAATGGGGACTGGAATGCTCCATTATTCTATGTTCTTATGGTCACCCACCAGAAGTTATAGACCTCAAGAAAGAATTAAGTGATCAGCACTTTCTAAAGTCACTGTTTAAGTGTCATGGAACATTAAAAACTAAATATTCTATCGTTCCTGATTTTGTTACATTTATGCAAATATAATCTAATTTAATCTCCTCACTAGTTTAATTAGAACTTTTTAGAAGACCTAATCTCCCTAAAGAAGACCAACTGTGCCATGTAAAGTCTTGTTTTGAGTCACCCCAGAGAAAGAAAAGCAGGACCATCGCCTTTCAGAATAATTACAGCAGCCAGACCAGGAACCGCAGATTCCACCTGCTTAAACAATGACGACATTAATTATCCTCTTGACAAGAGATGCTGAGGCTGGACAGCTCTGAGGCATGGCATAGTTACGCTCTGACTGGTAAAATCTCCTTGCCATAGGTTATTTGACGACTGGCTCCTGTCCAGGTTCAAGATGGTGGCAACAAGTCTGAATGCCAAGTCTAAATAAAATAAAGACAAGGACCAGAAAAAAATAAATGGTCACGTGTTTCACGTTACTACTTTCAGATGTGAAGAAAACGTTCCTAACAACGTCCTTGTGTAGTTAGTTGGCTATATCTTTACCAAATCCTATGCTTAAGCCAAGGCTTAATCACAATATTGAGACTGCATCTAGTTTATGCCAGTTAATGGCCACCCTTGACTCTGGTAGAGTTATCGATTTTCTTCAACCATGACTGACAAGAACTATAGCCAGATGAGGACCGAAAGAGTTGGTGTGGTGGGAAGTGGGGCAGTGAATGGGTGCCGAATAGAAGACAATGGTGTTTTCTCAATGTTTCTGCGGTGTGTTTAATAGTTCTCAATCCATCTGCATTATGCTGACTCCTTTATTCTCAGTATTATTAGTACTATCCTAGGACTTGAGACGTGCCATCGTGCATTTGCTTTCTACAACAAAATACTTCTGGGACTTCTTTTTGTTTGTTTTGTTTTCAGGTTTATTGAAAATATGGTATCACGGATTAAACAGCTCTATGTGGTGTTTTGAAACTCACCCCAACTGTAGGCTGAGTGACCTGAGTGTTAGCAAGACTGCCAAAGTTCAGGGCTTCAGCCTGTCCTTGGTGTCAGGATCTACCTCAATGATCTCTAGATCTAGGGCTGAGACCTCAGGAACATAATTATCTCTCCTCTTCCTCTCTTCTTCCTGCAACTTGATAGAGATACCTCTCACAGGATCTCTCTGAATCCGCTTTATCAGATGCATGTCGTAGCCGGCTATCTTGTTCTGAAGTTTCTTGCTGTGGATAAAGGCGATCTCCTCACACATGCACTTGTTGGTGTGCAAGTCATTACCCAGGCGCGTGTAGTATTTCTCTTATATTTTTTGGTTGAGAGCTTAGCCTTTAACGGCTGAGTCATCTCTCTGGCCCAGCGTGTAGTACTTCTCGATGACGACCCTGGCCGCCTTCTTCACAGTCTTGGTGCGAATGCGGCCCATGTTGGTGGGTCTTGATAAAAAAGCACCAGTGGAACTTCTGAAAAGTAGAGTTTTATTTCATCTTCTAGTCCAAGGCTATGGCAAAATCAGTGTCTGGTGAGAAACCATTTCCTGATTCAAAGATACCTTCTTCATTTGATGTTACATGGTGGACAGCGTTACACAGTTATCTGTTGTTTCTTTGTTAAAGGTTCTAGCCTCTTAAAACACCTCTTAAATCCTGTCCTACCTCCTAAAACAGTCACGTTGGTGGCAAAAAATTTTAATAGAAAAATGTTGAGGGGGTGCATCATGGCGATATCTAATCCGTAGTTTAGACATGATATCATGAAGGTGATGTCTCTGCTCTAAAAGAACACCTAGTCTTTAGCACATATTAAGAAAAGGCAATTCAAAGAGAAAAAGAACAACAGCAAAACCCCCAAAAGCCTAGGATGTCTATCTTCCAAGATAAACAAAAGCGTTTAGGGCCTGCTGTTCCATTAATTACCAAAGGCAACGCACACTCGAACATCAAATAATAAAAGAACAAAAGACTACAGTTTTCTCTGTTTTCCAAAGCACAGCATTTACTACAAATGTAGTAAGGAGGGGGAAAGAGGATTTCTTGAGCCCCATGCAAGGTCTATGCAAAGTATTACAGAACCAAAGAGAGCTGAGTTTTTAAATTGAAAACAAGAGAAGTGATTATCTGCAATTCTTGTTCCAAGAAGGTGGTAATTAGAGTTGATTCCCCACTCCCAGGTCAATACTCCCAGCTCACAGCTGATAGAAGTCCCCAGTTTGATGTTAACAAAGTAAATAAAACAATATATATCCAGTCTGTGAGGTAGACAGGAACATGATTGGGAATCTTAATCCTGTAACCGTTGCCTTCTGTGGATGGAAACTGCAGCTAATTTTAATAAGTGATCTCTACTACTGCAAAAATGGCCCACTAGGGTGCCTTTAAGAGAAAAGAAAATACCTCATTAGTGACTCAATCCCATTCTTTAAAATTCTTTAAAATTAAATTAAAATTAAAGAATTCTTTAAAATTCTTTAAAAACATAAAAAATCTCAAGCTTGAAGACATGAAACAATGGCAACTAACTCCTTACTTAAGTAATTTTAATCTGAGAGATATACATTATTTTTAGAAATTAGAAATTTTTACTGAGTCCAAGGTATGAAAATTACTTAGACTGTAGAGCAACATGAAAGCGAGATGGGAAAGAAAAGATGTTGAACAGCAGCCACATTTCCCTAGATCAGAAACACAATGAGGCATTGCCATCAAGAAAAATAATCCGCTGTCGAAATTCTACTTGGGGTTTAATAACAATGCTTAAAGAAAAGCGATCAGTCTGTAGGGTAGTAAGGATTTTATCACCGAGATAATTCTGTGTAAGTCAGTGAGTCTGCCCTGTGGGTAAAGATGCCTGCTACTAGTCCTGACAACGTGTAACCAATCTTAGGCCCCCACTCCGTAGAAAGAAAGAAGTGATTCTAACAAGGTGTCCTCAAATCCCCATCACTGAGCAGTGCCATCTGTATGTACACACACACACACACACACACACACCAGATGAATGTAATTTTAAGAGATTTTATATAACTTATATAATTTATATAACTGATTTTATATAATTTAAATAACTGTAGGTTCTATCATAAGGAGCTGGACATAACTTCACCTTTCACCATTATCAGAAATCAATGATTCAAACTGTGTTAGAGAACAAGCAGAGAGGGTATTTGAATTTTAAGAGCCAAAGTTGATATTTATTATGAAAGTTCTTTTCACAGGGCATCAGATAAGAAAGACTTTAAAAGTTGTGTCCTTCCTGTCAAGTGCTGTAAATAGAGAGGGGAATGACACCTCACAGTGACACATGGTCTAGTTTATAGTTTATTCTGGTTCCCCGTTGTAAGACTCCCTATGAAGGTCACCACGAGGTTCTAAATAACAAAAGAAGGAAGGTATAAGATGAGAAGTTGATTTTTGAGAAACACGCTGTGTACTATCAGTTAAACTTTCCATAAATTTAATTATGTCTCTCGCTAATACGTGCATGCGAAGTTGTGAACGTTCAGCCCTAGTTGCTAATTCTGTGTATGAGAGTAGGCTAGAGCTCTTTTGAAAAATTACTTTCACATTGGATTCCAAAAGCCCGTTGAGTCTTGGTAAAAGCAGCAATTCTGTTTCCAGTTTTACTCCCCTTCCAGTTTTCTATAAAAGGTGCATTTTCATTAAGGGGATTAGGTAAGCCATTCTCTTGGATAGATTCAGCTGTGACTTAGTAATACAATCTTTTCCCTCCCCTCTTCACCCAGGCTGGCAGGGACTTGACGCTAGGAAGCAGTGGCTCAAGCTCGCAGGGACGCTGCAGGCTGCTGTGACAGCTGACAGACTGGACACTGGTAGCAGTTAAGGTGTCAAGCCATCCCTTCCCCAATTCCATTTATTGTGGAGATGTGCTAACTTGAAAGTCACCCAAGAAGAAATATTAGTAGATGGTACAGATTTCTCTTCAGCTACGTGATCTACTTAGGAGGGGGGAAAAAAAACCTCTTACTAAGTATCACCTTTTTAAGTGATTTTTTTTTTTTAATGGTCATTGGTCTGTTTATCTTGCCACAATGTTCCAGAGTATCTATCATCCTCATGTTCAGGCAAGTGGAAAGATGGTGTCAGCCTACAAGGTTTCTGTGTCTATGGTATAGGTGAGTGTTTATCTTGTGTCTTCAGTAAGGAATCATAAAACACTGTTTCACAGCTAAGACAACAACCTCCAAGCACCAGATTTCCTGTGTTTTGGTTGGATTTAGAAGTTCACTCGTTTGTGTTTGCACAGAAGTGTGAGGAAATGCAAAAATCAACAAGATATGAAGAAAAGTGAACCGTGGAGAAGCACAGCTCAGTAGTTTGTGTGTTCAAAGAGCTTCCTGATCAGAATGATCAGTAAAATAACAATGTGAATATAAGATCAGTAAGAACTACATGAAATATTATGCCCAAAGATAGAGTTTTAGCTAATTGAAAAAAATAGGTGACTTCCCAGAAGCTGTATGGCTTCCTAAAATGGGCTCTGGGCTTAGATTCCTACTCTCTAGTACATACCCAAACACTTATGTGTAAGTGCTACTTCATTTCTCTGCTTTCACTATCTCCAACCATAAGAAGGTTAGGCTAGATCATTTCCATTTTATGATACCTTTAAAGTATGTGCTATGCTTTTATAGTGATTTGCATCATAGCTAACAGATCGATTAGTGAATTACCAACAACGTTACCCCTGATTTAACTGAATGTGGACTACTCAGAGAAGTTCTCCGATTTACCCACGCTTTAACAGTGACTTGGAATAAAGATACCTCTGCTTCCTGCTTTCTCACTAATTAAATATTTATAAGTAAGCACATTGTGATTCTTTTTAAAATAAGACAGACTGAAATTCTATCGGAAGCTACTATTTACACAGGACATGTTTGCTTTTTGGTTTATCTTGTTGACTTTTGCCAATCCCTGAAGTGGTTTTTCACCGAAGGCAAGGTTATCTTGTCATCCCTGGTTTGCCGCAATCAGCCATCACAAACAATTCTTGGTAATAAACATTAGAAGAAAAGGCCTGCAAACAGTTTCTGAATGATAAATAAGGATATCATTTTCCAAATAGAAAACAGGAGGAGGTTAATTCAAAATAAACGGCGATGAGGTTTCTTACAGAGTTACCATCACCTGCCTTTCAAAACGAGCCGTCATTACATGGGAGAGCGATTGCTCATCTCAAGATCTTGTTTTCTTGTCTGATTGTTCTCCCCAGGTATAATGCTTTCCAATAGGTCAATCAGTGGCTTTAAGCTGCTCTCCAGACTACTTAACTGCACCATCGGCCAAAGTGCACATGTTACATAAATTGCCCCCTTTCCTCTTTTCCCATCAGGGTCATATGCTTTCAGGAGTCTTTACTGGCCTGTCTTTGAGTTCTGGCACACCTAGAGTTTCACAACTGCTACCTACCAGATCGAATTGTTTTTTCCAAAGTAGTGATGAATCAAGGTTAGAGATGATTTTCTCCCCATTAAGAGCGAAAGGAATTCAATATTATACCTATTGTATAAATATACTCACGTTGTAATGTTTGAGTCTCATTTTCCTCATCTAAGAATGAGTGATATAACAGGTACTCACTAACATCATGTAAGACCAAGTGTGTCAATAGATGTCACAAACCTGGTGCCATGACAAAGACATAACAGACACCAAATAAATGGTGGTTACCATTTTCATACACTTGTGAAAGGATACTTAGGCTTTGAAAAGACAACACTGTCCTATATGGCTATACTCAGTTTAAATAACGCATATTTGTGTTTCTTTATATAGGTGCATGTGGTCCTGAAAAATGATGGAGTAAGAAAATTTCTTTTTACATAAAAACCATATTTTATTACTTTATATTATGAAGTAGGAAAACATTTTTGAATAGAAGAGGAAACCGTTTCTAATCTTGACTCATTACCACTTTGGTAGAACAATTCCATGTGGTAGTTTATAGTAATGAAACAACAGGAATATTTGTTGATCTCACTGGAAAGAAGGAAGGAAAAATATGAGGTAGTGGCGGTGGAGAATAGCTATTGATGGGATGGAAGTAGCTTATTGTGTTAGGTAGAAAAACAAAGTCAGATGAGAGCAAATGGCCAGTAACAGGAAGCCTCTTATGGACATGTAATGAGAGCTCACTGTGATGAGCACAGTCAGGGCATGCTCACTGGGTAAAGATGGTTAGAGAAAATGAAGAAGAGTGAATGTCTTAGTTACTTTTCCATTGCTTGGAAGAGACACCACAATGAAGGCAACTTATGCAAGTATTTTTTAGGGACTTACAATTTCAGAGGATTAGTCCATTACCATCATGGTAGGGGGCATGGCAGCAAGCAGGCAGACAGGTATGGCAGTAGAATGGTAGTTGAGTGCTTATATTTTGAGACAATAATCAGGAAGAAGAGAGAAAGCCAACTGGAATACCATGGGCTTTTGAAACTTCAAAACCCACCTCCAGTGACACGCCTCCTCCAACAAGGCCACACCTCCTTCTACAAGGTTACACCTCCTGATCCTTCCCAAACAATTCCAGCAACCGAGGACAAAGCATTCAAACATATGAGCATATAGGGGCCATGCTCATTCAAACCACCACAGTAGGAAAGATCCAGGCATGACTCATATATGATGAGTTGATGCTTTAGATGACAAATCATTTTTTTTCCCCAAGCTAAGAACTTTCTAGGATTTGGGGTTTTTAGTTCTAAACCTGAGATGGTCCTCGACCCTTAACCTTAGGCAAAGAAGAAGGAAAAGTATGACTTTAGGAGGCTGTGATACACCACAAATAATACGTATGACAATGGATTATATTTAATACTACATATTAGTTGGTTTCAGAATATCCAGATTTACAGCTAATCACATGAAAAAATCACTAATGAAAATATATTCTATTTAGAACATTTTTTTTTTGTCTAATTTCATTATTTTTAGGAAGTGGCTAGCTCATGAGTGAAACTCTAAAATATAATCATAATGAATAAATTAAACAGATAAATGGTAAATTGTTTACTTTGAAGCATTCAGGTTATTTCTTATAATTAAATAGTTTCCAATGTTTTTACTTCATATGTTTTGTATTAATATCTCTTATGTTTCAAACACTTATAGCTTTTTAAAATGTGAATAAAATGGTGAATCAAAATATCTGACTTTTTCAACGAATATTTTTACTTCTAGAAGATTAGCTACATTTTACACATATATATGTAATCAAAATATATAGCATTAATTACAGGTTTATTTATATTTTTCAAAATCAATATTAAGCTTTTCCTATGCATGGTATTAAATTGCTTTTGTACATGACAACGAGAAAATGATATGTTTTTGCAATGCAGCGGTTATTTGTACCAAATCTAAAAATTACGTTCAAAGGATTAGCTAAAGCTACCAAACTGTTCGTTCAATAATGACATGAAATGGACGTGCTTTTGAAGATGTGAACGACTACATGAGTGCTAAGAAATAAATCACCCAAGCATTAGTGATTAAGGTGACAGGAAACTTTGTATTTTCCAAGAGTCTATCTGTTGATTGATACCCTGGGCTGATTCCTGAGTGTGGTGTCAGAACGAGTCATAGGCCAGCTGAATAAGTCAAATTAATATTCAGCATTGACTGACTGAGAGATGTTACAAATGATAGTCATGGTGACTCAGTAACTTTTCCCAACCAACTCATGGTGATTGTACCCTGAACTCTTAGATTACATATCTAATCCTTAATAATTTCAGCATCTATAAATGGACTAGGAATTTAATTAGAAGGCAGAGAAGACTAAACTATAAATTTAATTATTTCTAGGTTCTTATGAGAGATGGAAAGGGTTGAGAGTGATCCTAATTGTTAAAATCTCGCCTGGAAACTCTTTTTGATGAGTCTGTCAATGCCATTTTTCCCTTCCTTGCCTTGTGCAGTCATACACTGGTTGCACTAGATTTCTGAGCGTACAACAAATTGTCAAGAAGTTCTGGGCCTTGGGGGACAGTCCTATGATCTCAGGCAGTCAGGGTGATGGATGATGGAAGATGCTTTAGTGGCTGAAGGTGCTTGCTGTCAAACCAGAAGCACCAAGCTTCATCCTCAGGAACCACATGGTTGAAAGAAGATCAATTCTTACAAATTGCCCTCTGACATCCACACATTTTAAAGAAAAACGTAATTGAAAAACTTTTAAAGAGGAGCATCATGGACTGAAGAGGCAGTTTAGTGGCCAAGAGCACAGACTCATGTTGACGTGAAGCAGTGTGGTTCACTTAACTACACAACCTCTTATAATTCCACTTATAGGGGATCTGACACCCACTTCTTTTCTCCGTGGGCACCTGAACGCATGTAGTATACATAAACACTCTCTGTCTGTCTCTGTCTCTGTCTCTGTCTCTCTCTCTCTCTCTCTCTGTCTCTCTCTCACACACACACAGACACACACACATACGTACATACACACACTCAAGTACACACATGCACATAAAAAATATTATTTTACAAAAGAAGGAAGATCGTGAGTTCAAAAGCCTCCCTGGTTGACTTAGAAGGACCTTGTCTCAAAAATAAAATAAAATAAAATAAAATAAAATAAAATAAAATAAAATATAAAAACAGGGTCAGGGGTACATCTTAGTAATGGAGTACTGTCTAATATGTGTGAGGCCCTGAATTCAGTCCCTACCGCACACACATGTACTTCTGTGATATTTAAACAAAATGAGTATCTGTATTCATGTTTGTGGTATGTGATTTTTCTTCTTGGCTTTGTTGTAAAGGCACTTTCAATAAAAGAACCATTTAAAATGTTTAAAATGGAGTGAAGGGCCTCATCCTGAAAAACATAATACTGTCATGAATCACCAGACCAGCATTGTAAGGCTTTGTGTTTTGAAGACTAGAGAATCATACAAAGAACGACTGAAATGGAGACAGAATCTTTGTGAAGTCTAGATGTTGCTCTTTAACCAGTTTTTCTCTCCATGTCCAAAGCTGGTGCATGTGAGATTTTAATGCGTGTAAATCACTTCTGCACCATGCATTTTCCGGTCTGGAGCAGAGCACAAGATTCTGCATTTGCCACAAACTGCCCGGCACTGTTGCTTATCCTCTGCTTCCTTGGGGTGGCACTCACCTGGGTAAAGTTCCCATGCTCCTGACGCCTGCCTGCAAACTCAGAGCCTCAATATATGAGCATTTTATTATTTGCAGTAACACTGTTCAGTGAAATGTATCTAATTTTTACAACTTTGGGGAGTTGCTCAGATAAAAGATTTCCTTTGATCAGAAGATACCAAACTAGATGTCTCTGCTTGAGGCTGAGAAAAATCCATACTCTTCCCACAAGGGACTTCTTGAAAGTTTCTTCCCACACTTTTTGAGACTATGGATCTTTTTGTAGCAGTTCTTTTGTCGACGTGGATGACAAAGTGGCTAAAGCAAAACAGCCTTTTATTTTCTATTGGTCAGAACAGGACTGAGTCATCCATAAAGGGAGAATGCCAGGATGGGCTGGAGGAAGGTGTTAGAGCCAGGAGCAAGGGGGGATCTGAGTTGGTGATCATAGAGTTTTGTTTTCGTTGTTTTCGAAAATCCACCTTCTGGTCTCCAACAGCCATTCTGAATCATGCTCTCTTCATACGTACTAATAAAGTCGTCCTGAGCATGGAAACCGAGCTGTTTTCTAGTTCTGCCACGTATTAGCTATTTGATTTGGGCAGGTGCCCTCCCGTTACCTTTTTAAACATGTGCTTTCTCCTTACTTTTAAAAATGGCAGCCAGTAGAGAGGCAGTTAATACCCCTGTGGTTTTCTCTAGGCTTAAAAAGAAAACATGGTATATAAACAGCAAATTTGAGGTCTTCATAATTTCTGACAGAATGGATATTTCAAGGGTTTATGAGATCCCACCCCTCCCTAAGATACTACTGTCAATCAGTGGTGGTTATAGGAAGCATGTCATGTTCTTCACTGATGTAGTCACTGGTAAGGTGACCGTGCTTCTGTAAATAGTTCCTGCCAGTGCAGGTAACCCTAATTAAACTTAGTAGGACACAGACACATGTTTGCATGCACATGTGCACACAAGCGCGCGCGTGCGCGCGCGCGCACACACACACACACACACACGGGAAGGGAATTCTTGGAGAGAAGGCTTTCAGTAAGAGAGGGAGGTAGGGGTTAAGACAAAGTAAATGTGCATGAAAAGGACTAAACTTTATTATATACACGTGCAAAACTGTGACAGAATGAAACAAAGAAAAAAATATGTTCTGATTATGATGGATTATTATAATTTACTGGGCAGTCGATGAGTTGTATGCAGTGCAACATAGATTGTGAGACTCTTATGCGTCCCCACAGATAATTGGAAAGCAAGATTTTATAGGTCATATGTGAGTTCTTGATTTTACTATGTCTCCTTTTCAAAAATGTAGTATTTTAGTGCTTGCGTTTGGCAGGAGGATATACACATCTGTGAAGGTGCGCATGCTCATTTATGTGTGAGCCAGAAATCAGGTACACATGTTCTTCCTCAGAAGCTGTATGTCTTGTTTTTGAGACAGAGTCTCTTATGAGCTGGTGCTAGCTGAATAAACTCAGATGGCTGGCCGGTGAGCACCGAGGCTCAACTTGTCTCCCCAAGCCACCACATCCAGTTGCTCCTGCTGCTGCCACTGCCTCAGATGCTGCCGCTCCTCCTCCTTCTCCGTCTCCTCTTCCTCCTCCTCCTCTTCTTCCTCCTCTCCGTCCCCTTCCTACTCTTCCTTTTTCTCTTCTCCTTCACAAGGATTCTAGGGTTGAAGTCAAGTCTTCATGCTTGCATAGCAAAGACTTTGTTCGCTGAGCAATCTCCTTGGTATCCTAAAAATTTGCAATAATAAGTGACCATTTGAGTAGACTCTGACTGGGTAATACTTTTAGCTCTCATTATAACACTCTGTGCCCCAAATCTTCTCTGAGTAATGAGAATAACTTTTTTTTTTTCTTTTTAGTGTTGGGGTAGTGTTTTTATTTCTCTCTAAATCTAAAGTCACTGATATAAGGATACAGAATAAAATGGAAGTTAGCATGCAATAAATGAAGATGGTGGATTTCAATGAGGATGTATGCAACTGTGCTTTCTCTGAGACATGATAAACAATTGAATCAACTGATTAAAGGAGGTAAAGGGGGCAGGAAGGAGAAAGGGAAAGGAGAAGAGGTGCGGGTAAGTGGAAGGAGAAAAAAGAAGGACAGGCTTCAGAATTCTAAACCACCACAGAAATACTACAATCATTCTTCTGTGTTCAAATTCCTCAGAGTCTGTAACTTTGTGAAGTAAATCAGAATTTTAGAAAAGATAATCAATTATGAACTGGAACACATTTTCATTGAAAGGGTGAAATTAAACATTTACAAACCGACTTAGCGAATGTCTGTTCAAGTCTCCTTTAAACGCATATGGAAGAAGAGAAATGTTGACTTCTGTGTCACTTCTGTGTGCTGCCAAAGCACCTGACACTTGCCTATCTTGTTTTTTAAAGATATATTTGTCTTATTTCATGTGTCTGCATCTTTCTATGTCTGTGTCCACCGCACTGTGCCTATCCCAGGAAAGTCAGAAGAGCGTGTTGGATCCCCTAGAACTGGAATTATGGATGGTTGCAAACCACCATGTGGGTATTAATAATTGAACCTCGGTCCTCTGCAAGAGCAACAAGTGCTCTTAACCTCTGAGACACCTCTGCAGCCTCTACTTGACTACTTGGGTATTAATAATTGAACCTCGGTCCTCTGCAAGAGCAACAAGTGCTCTTAACCTCTGAGACACCTCTGCAGCCTCTACTTGACTACTTACTTCTGTATCATCGTCAACTACTACCACTCAAGTAGAAAAACTGAGATTGAACAAAGGCCTGGCTTTTCTTCTCCACATCAACTATGGGTCAGGTAACTGACTGTAGAAAGCAATAAGATAAAAGTACTTACAGGAGGCCCTGCAACTGTGACTTTGCCCACAGCTCTGGGTAGCATGGATCTCTGTGCTTGACTACAGGGCACACGTGCCATTCCATTCCATTTGAAATGCAAAACAAACTTCATGGAATGGAACATGCAGAAGGAACTGCTTAAGGCTGTTTTTCTTTTTTCTCTGTAATATTGATTTTAGATGAACCTCTATGCTTATTAGATGCTAAGAAATATGTGGTAAGTGAACTAAACAGAAGATGTGAGCTTTGGAATTGGTGTCTCGGCGGTCAGATATCTTTGCAGTCAAACCATCATGCTTGTATTCTGTATAGGAGTGATGGCTCAGTGTTTAAGAGCAGGTATTACTCTTGTAGAAGACCCACATGACAGCCCACTACTGCCTGTCAACAAGCTTTAGGAGATCTGGCTCCTGTCCTGGCCTCTGTAGGCATTGGGCACACACGTGGTACACACACACATATGTAGGCAAGTCACTATGGTACACATAAAATTAAAGCAAATAGTCAGTTTTTGTAAGTTGAGGGTTATTTCATTGAAAATACATGGATTGCACTCAGTGCTTTAATCAATATGACTTATATTTATCATTGTTTTTTATTTATAACTCGGGTTAAAAATACATAAAAACTGAGCATGTTGTTACATGTGGGCGATCCCAGTTACTGAAGAGGCTGGACCATCTAGGACAATCTAAAAAACAAGATCAAGATCCCATTGGGAATAATAGGAGATGCTTAAATATGGTAGGGTCCAACTTTGCAGCTGTGTAAACAGAAAAACTGGACCCTACAAATGATGGCTTTTCTTTTTAAGACTGTTTTATACACTTAAGATTGTGTAGCAATCATTGTCATAAAATGTAGCACACGTTGCCATAGGAATAAAGCAGCATCACTATTGAAAGACAGTGCATGAGGAGGAGCTGGTCTCTCATTGCAGGGGCATTAATAATGGGATGTCCCCTTTCTAATGACTGGGCAAATCCCAGTAGTTCAGATTTAACTGTAAGACTGTCAAGGCTCTCCAGCACTGCCTGCCTTTGAGAGCTGCTCTTAAACAAAACAAAACAAACAAACAAAAACCACAATCACTGTTAGTGAAGAAATTAATTTTTTTTATAAATAGTCAAAGGCAAGCAGCCTTTAAAGACAAAAAGATCTAGGGGTTCTAATAATCTGACTTCTTTTTGCTTTGCCATGCAGTTACAATGTGCATTATGCTACAATGATCTTTCTAAAGTATCCAGAACTTTAATGGTTAAAAACCATTAACCAAAATGTAAATGCTCCACCTATCCATTTTCTGGACTTTTAAGAATGTTATTGACTAATATTGAACAGCAACTATAAAACGGAGGCAATGGCTTGAAAATGATTCTAAGTTATCTTCTGAAACGCCAGGAGACTAATTAGGTCCCAGGTAAACTGCTCCAATTGGCTCAGCCGACTGTGTTGTTTTAGAAAACAGAATGCCCATATCATCTTAAACATGTTGACAGACTTTGTCCTAAACATGAATGATAATAAAACAATCTCGACGAAAAGTCACAAATCTTGGAAACTTGAAACAGGTGCCTTTGTGTAGTATTTCACGACAGAGATGATTATAAATTCTTGGCTCTCAAATGAAGCTAGGAGACTTCAAATTTCAGGTCTAGCAATAGCTGGGATCTGGAGAAAGATGCTGGTTTTCTCATTTGACAGAAAAAAAACAAAAAAAAAAAACCAAAGCCCAGAGGTTAGAGGATCGATGTGCATCCATGGGCTAAGTCTGATGTTTTGTAAAAATATATTTTCTGTAAAGAATCTTTAAAACAAGTAAACACCACGTTGACTAAAGATTGTCTTGAAGTGGGCATGGAGGAGACTACAAACATTTGAGGAGCCTTTTGCTGGATATCAGTTACTGCTGGGATATGTTCACTTGTGTATTTTATTTTATTCATTGATTATTTTATTGGATATTTTCTTTATTTACATTTGAAAAGTTACACCCTTTCCTGATCCCCCCCCAAACCCTTCATCCCATTCTCCCTCCCCTGATTCTGTGATGGTATTCTCCCACACACCCACTCCTGTCTCCCCACCCTCAAATTCCCCTACCTTGGGGCATCAAGCCTTCACCAGAATTGAGTTATATTGAATTGTCAATATAATGTGTGAAATATGATGCTAAAATGTTTAACCTTTCTTATGTCATAGGCAGCATATATAGTGTGAATGATCAAGTGCTCCAAGGGATGGGTAGGTTTTGCCATGTGCACCTTTTCCAGCTGTTGTATGGACATTCCCTGTAAACTTACACACATAACTTGATTCTCTGTTGGGAAACAGTGCTAATTATTCTATCACCATGTGTGTATGCAGCGCCGATAAGAATGACATGTGTTGGAGAGGCCTGTCCACACTGCCTAGATGAGATTGACCCTTGAATTGCAGCCACAGCTGCTAATGGCAACACACTGCTATTTTCAACCACTCCAGCTACATTCACATTCTTCTCTGCTCTGGTGCTTTAAAAAGCATCAGGATGCTTGCCTGTCTCCACTCTGTCCTGCCAGGCCATCATTCTCCGGTCGGATTTTAATTTGAGCTTCGGCATGTCATCACAAGTTTGTGGGCAAGTCATCTAAAATCTTCTGAAATGTGATGACTGTGTTCTGGGATCACACATGGAGGATGTCATGTGAAAGATTATAGATGACTTTGAAGAGTTAACACCATGTCTCAGAACGATGATAAATCCTAAGAAGATGTGCACCATCACATAGCCAAGATTCTCCACAATATTGCAGAGATGAGAAGTGCCACCCGTCAAATCTCAGTCCCATGATATACTGAAAGGAAGCTCCTTGGTACTTCAGTATATGAGTTCCTGTGAGAACAGCATGCTTTGTGCAAAGCTGGCCTAGCTATCAGAAATTTCCTGAGCCTTCAACACTAGAGTGGCAGCCAAGCCACTCAACATGTCTTCTGTGAATTCTCCTCCCGGCCATCAAGAAAAGTTGATCTCTCACTCTCATGGCGTCTCACTAGCCCTTTTGTACATCCAAATGGATGTGATTGTTTCCTTTCCTTTCTCTATGCAACAGTTCCTTCCCTCTTTGAAAGCAAGCTCTACTTCTTTGAGTCCCTATCACACATCATAGTGCCTGGCAAAATCTTCTGTTGATTAAACATTCATAGATGATTGGATCGATAAATAGATGGAGAAACTAAGTAAAATTGAATTCACATATAAGCTATTTTGCTTGGTTAGCCCTGGTGCTCCTGAGCTAGAACCAATTCACCACCTTGCTTCCCCAGTTGGATCAATTTGAGGAGAAAAAGAGGGATGTGTTGCTGAATGACAGTTATTTGATGTTCATGCTTCTTGGTGGTAATGGGGGAAGCAGTATCCTCTCTTTTAACCTGGGATCCTGGAGACCAGCTGTCCTCCTTGAATAAGGAGAATAAAGGACATCATTGCTCTAGAGTTCTCTAGAATTCTCCCGTGTGTGTAAATAAGGATGGCATAGAAAAGGAGCTTTGAAATCAGACACATTGAGAAACCAACTATAATCTAGCCAAGTCTAATTAAGTGTGTGATTTTGAACAAATTGCTTAGTTTCACAGACTACCTCACTATACATGAGTAAACTGAAAAATCATGATATCATATCTTTCAGTGATTAGGTTGTGAAAAAAACTAAAGTGCTGATATAAAGTGTCTGGCACAGACAGATGGTGAAAAATATTTTATTTATAATGATCATGCTTATACATAATGCTATTTTAAACTATGTTAATGCATCTTATTTCATTAAATTTGATATTGATATTACTTGCCACTATTGTTTGGTCCATTTGGGCTAACTGATGAAAAAGAAGTGAAGTTCTGTTTGAGAAAATCCAAAAGTAATTTTGTGCCCACTCAGGCAAAATGCCGTGTGAAGAAGGACTATGAATATATAATGAAAAATCACAAATAAAATGGAGCAGTTGTGGATAAGTTTTTACCTGGAGGACAGAGCTTCACGGAGTCCAAAGAAAAAGCTGCACTTGATATATAGTAGAAAGAGCCACTTAATACACAATCAAATGTATGTCTTAAAATCTAATGTGATGACTTTAAGAGGTTGGGTCTTTTAGGTAAAACTATGAGAATGAAACCTCACTGGGGGCTGGGGGTATTGTTCTCATTCTAACATGTCTGCAGACTACAGAGAGCTCCAACAGAACAAAATGCCTATGGTTAGATGTTGTGTTATCTCTCCAAAGCATTTATGCAATGAAAGTGTAGTCTACAAGGCAGCAGCATTAAGAGGTGGTAGAGCCCTTGGGCGATGCTGTCTAGTGGAAACTAACTAGGTCACTGTGGGAATTGCTGTCAAAAGGGGTTAATATAATCCTCTCATCATTTTGGTGATTTCCTGTGAGAATGGATTGTTCTAAAAGAGCTTGACTGTGCCCACCGCCCCCCAACCCCCGTGCCGCCATCTCTGGCTTCTTGTCACATCATGGAATCTCTTCTGTACAGGATCTTGGGCCACCATGACCTGAGTCCAGCTCAGACCTGCATCATGTGTTCAGTACTTCTAGAACTATGTACTAAACAAATCATTTGTCTCTATAAATTTTGGAAAAATGGTCAGGCATTTTGGAAAAGCAATGTCAAATAAATTAATACAATATACATGTTCATACCTTGGTCTCATATTTTTGGCCTCCAGAACTTATAAAAATACACTTATTTGTTTATAAGCCAGCCAATCTATAGTTCATTACAGCATTCTCAATTAATGAAGATACCTGTGAAAATTCAATATAAGAATGAGTTCACTGCTTCTGTGAATCTGACATTCTATATTTCACTCATATTACATCTTCTATGAATACAGAGGGAGAGAATTTCTCTGAACTCCGTCTACCTTGTGTGTCTAGCATGAGATTCTTAAGATGATAATCTTTCCTTTGTTCAGAACAGTAAAAACAGGCAATGAGAACAAACAGGTGACCCAAGAGGATGATGCCTTGATGAGTCACTCTGAATGTTGCTGAACAATTCACAGGTTGTTATGGCAACCAGGTCAGGTCTCTGACACAAGTCTGTTTGACTTTGACTCTCTTTCTCTCTCCTTCCTGTGCTTTCACATGACCCTCATGCTACAAGACGACAGCTGGACTCAGAGAACTTTATCTGTGTCACAGAACACTCCTCTTAAACAACCCTTACTCCCTGTAGTGACCTGTTCTCCAGTTGCCTTATGAACTCTGTGTTCCAACTGGTTGCCATAACTTTGCTGAGCTCTAATCTCAGATATTAGTAGATTTTGTGATTGAAATTATGCAAAATAAGGTCCAAGTGAGTGGGAATACCTGAATGCGCAAACATTCTCTTCATTTGCATAAGTATGTAGCTGGTCATTCATCTGATTCCCCTACCCCTCCCTTTCCTGGTTCATAAGAGAAACATGGATCTGCAGCTTGTTTCTCCTGATTAGATCTCCATTAAGATGACCTCAAGTTCAAGTTAACTTGTTGGATGCCAGAGCAAAACACCATGAGAGGATTTGTTGTTTTTAGATATGATTTTAATTATTTGGGAAATTATCTTGAAAAGAAATGATATAAAATTCTCTTCTTAGCTAACTAAATTAAGTTATTCCTTTTAAAACTTCTTTTATTGATTCTTTGTGTGTTCCATATCATTTTCCCCAATCCTGGTCATCTCCCTGTCCCGTTATATCTGCCATTTACCCTTGTAACCTCTTCCCCCAAATTAAAAAACACACAAACAAGTAAAGAAACCAACAATAAACCAACAACAACAACAACAAAACATAGGAAATTCTCAGTGGAAGCTGTAGTACATGACAGTTTTTTCCACAGTATATCCCTCTTTCCACACATCTTCACTTGCAACAATGTTCATTGCAATGAGTCATTGGTCTGGTTCAAGATCTCTGGCTTCTGTGACACCATCAATATTGGATACCCACTGGGACTCCTCCCAGTTATCCTGTTGTTGCCTTCCATCATGAAGGTCCTGCAGCTTTGCATCTTAACTACTCACAGATGATAGAGATTTTAGGGTAGGCCAATTCTAAGATCCCTGGATCTGGGCCTATTTGGTAGTTGATCTGGTCAGCACACAGGCTCTCAGCTATCCAGCTATCCTACTCTTGGGGTTGGCTCACCAATACCCCTTGTCTCCAAAGCCAACTCCACTGTGCTGCCCCAGTCAATGTTTAGTCCCACTCTCCCAAGTGCTCTATAGCGTTCAAGGGGCTGGGCCAACTCTCCCGCTCTCCCAACCTTAGGACTCGCTTATCTATTCTTCACCATGAAGGCCTGCTCAATTGTGCTGCTCCTGGTGAGGGGGAGGACTAGCTCTCCTGAGCTAAGCTCATGATCCTCTGGGTAGCTTTTCTGAATGCAGGAGGTAGCCAGAGGTGAGAGTGATGGAGAGAATTGAGTTACTCTTTAGACAGTGAAACAGGGAAATTAGTTACCTCAATATTTTTCTTTGATCAGAGAGTAGCAGTGGATAGCATGTACAATATGATCATCTATAATATGCAGTTTGAAAAGCGTGAGTAAAGATGGATATGGGCTCTGGCAAAAACAAAAAAAAAAAAGTTTAGCAGTGGGTTCTGAAAGTAACAGGATGGAAGAAAGTATTGAAAGAAATACCAACTCTCAGTACGGGAATGCCGCTCAGTTGATAGAGTGCTTTGATAGGCAAAGCCCTGGGTTTGATCCATTACCACATATTTGGATATGAAGGTTTATATTTGCAATTTCAGTACCAGGAGGGTGAAAGCAAGACCATCAGAAGTTCAAAGCCACCCTTGTCTACATTAAAATTTTAAGTAAAAACTACAACATTGTTATTAATACAGAGCTGTAGCTATGATTCTGAAGAGGAGTGGCAAGGGCAATTTTTATTAAATCCTGGGAGTTAAAGAATAAAGACTGTACTCTTAACATCTATGAGGTAAACGCAAGATTCCTGAAAGGGGATAGAGAGTTCACCTTTCAAAACCTTAAGAAATCCACAAGGTGAACCAAAACCATCTGAAAATACTTATTGTAAACAGAACAGAGAGGCTATAGCTGTGTGATACCACTACAGACAGACTAAGCCCATGGACAGACCAAGAATATGGAATTTTTCTCTGTAAATGTCTCACTTGTTGGAGAGAGGAGCCAGTGACGTCTAGGCTGCTTATACTGATCAGCACCTCAGAACACAGATGCAGGAAAACTCTTGGTGCTATGATTTGTCAAGCTACATCTTCTCCAGGAAACATGCCACCATACAGCTCTTTCTTTCACTTATTGACTCTCTCTGACACTCAGGCAGAGTAGATGAAGACTATGGGAGTAATTTCACAGAAGAATGGGGACAGGGCAGAGGATGGAAGAAGGTCCAGCCAAGGCTAAATGTGTAAAGAGTGTTTATTGTGACTGGATTCCTGAGGAGGGAGACAGACCTAGAGAGATCAACATACTGATTTTGAGATAGTGACTGAAGGGCTTAAAAAAAAAATGTAACCCAAGCAGAGGTGAACTTCAAGGGGTCACACTGACACTATTGTGGAAAATATACCAGAATTAACAGGACTGGGCCAGTCAGTAGCACTGACTTCATTTTGTCCTCTGTGAAGTTATGAGACTGCTAGATCAGGGAAATCCAGTAGACAATGTTTTTAATTTCATCATGACACTTGATGAGCTCTCTTGTCAACAAGTTCTGAAAATATGTACTGCATGTATAATTATGGAGATTAATCACTAGGGCTCAACTTACCTTGCCAGTCTTTTCTTCTCTGGCTCCCTGAACCTCACTGTGTTCCATTCATTAAATATCTTGTTGATCCTTGTAAACCCCTGTGTACTCCAACCACACTGCTTTCCTTCACTGTGTTCTCTCCACCTGCAGTGGCATGCTTTTGACTCTTGGCATTGCAATTCTGTCCATTGTTTAGTGGGACACCACCCCCATAGAGTATTTTTATATTTGTCTAATGATCCTATTCTTCTGTATCTTGCATAATGTAGGTCAAGGTAGAGACTTTATATTCTTCAACTTAATCATGCTGATACTGATGACAATAGCACATTGAATGTCTTTGGTGCTTTTTAACCAGATCTCATCGAAAACCTTTTGCAGATGATCATGGCTTATGCACATTCATTAGGCAATTGCATGTGTAAAAGGGTAAAGTATCAGACTAGCTCCTGACTGCTGTATATTGTCTGAGTAACTCGAGGTAACTTATTAGCTTCTCTGAACTTAAATGTTCTTATTTTTAAACTCTTATAGTTCTTTAGATGAAGGAAAGAAGATTATTACTTAAAAGGCACTAATGGTCTCAATGAAATCAGTAAATCTAAGACATAGATGCAAGAGAGACATAAACACGCATGGGAAGCCCCTCAGGAGTCTGTCAATGTTATTTAATGATGATAAATATCACTGCCATACTGTAGCAGGATACTTATTCTGCTACATTGTATTCACAGTGGAGCTTGGTGATTGGGCAGTAGAAGAGGAGGTGGATCTGGGAGAAGAAGAAAGGAAGAGGAGGGGAGAAACAGAGGAAGGGGAGGAGATGACTGGAGAGGAGGTAATGGGAGGAGAGAGAGGTGGAAGAATAATGGAGGAGAAGGATGTGGCGTGAAAAACCGCAGGTTATAATGGAACTCATAGATGGGGAATCAAATAGGGTAGTGGTAAATCTGCCCAATTTAGGCATGCAGTTTGTGTTCATAATTACTGAATTGTGTTTTCTTTGATTGGTCCTATTTGGGTTAGAGATTTACCCCAACATCATACCTAGAAAAAGAATGGAAACATTACATGCATTGTTTCCAGTTTAACATGCATTTTTTTTTCCATTTTAACACTGTATATAGTATCATATAAAAGTTAAATCTTTTTCTAATATGGTACACCTAGATTATATCCATAGAGTACATTAATATTCTAATTTTTAAAAGTTATATTTTTGATCACAGAAATATACCTTCCAGGAAAGGGCTGTACCACTGAATATACCTCCATACTATAAAACATTTTAATTCATTGTAAAACTTGTAGGCTGTTGTTGTTGTTGTTGTTTTTGTTGTTGTTGTTTTATGAGACATTGTTTTATGTAGCCCAGGCAAGTCTTAAACTTCCTATGTGTTTAGGATGACATTGAACTCTTGAGCTTTCTGTCTACACCTTGCAAGGGCTGGGACTATAGTTCTGGGCTACCTCACCTGTTGTGTATAGCACTGGGTGTGACTGGAACTCAGACCTGTGTACGTTAGGCAAGCACTCCACCGCATCCTCAAATCTTTTTCAGAATTTTAACTATGGGGAAAAAAATGATCATTCAAGAAATCAATCAGTGAAAAATAGAAAGATTGGAGTTTGAAAAACCTTTTTAGATTTATTTTCAAGTCTTCTGTTAAAACCGAAAGTTTGGAATTAATGGAAGAGCTACAGGAACTAAGAGGTTGGAGTTTTCTCTGCCCCTCCTTATGCCCTACTCCAAAAGAAGACAAAGGCCAGTGCCCTAGGATCTTCATCTGTGCAATGCTCCTTTTACTCTTCTTGGGTACTTTCCTCAGGGAGGGAACCGGTGTCCTACATCACAGGCTTTCTCCCTCTTCTGCGTGCCTCTGGTTTCTACTAATTCCAAGAGGAAAAGCCAACATGTTGGACAGTGAATCTGGGGTATTCATTCCTTCAGCTCCTGCTCTACTAAGCTGTGAGATATCAGGGTACCCCTGTGGATGCATGCACCCTCCCACACCTTTCATTGGAGCCCTTTCTACATGGGAATCTTTACTAACCCTACCTTCTCCTGCCTTTCAACTGCAAAGGTAGCAAAGCCAGCTGCCGGGTATTTCACCATCCCTAACTGCCTTTATTTTACTCCGTACTCCTGGTTTAACATATGCCCCAAGTTCATGTGTTAGACGTTTAAAATCCAATTCAACAGTTTTCAAAGATAAAGCCTTAATGAGAGATTGTAGGCAGAGATGCTATGAATGGATTAGAGCTGTTATCTTGAGAGACAGCTAGAAAGACTGAGTCCTTGATGAAAGGATGAAGTTATCCCTCTCCTGCTCTTGCCTCATACACATTCTGGTGCCTTCTGTCCTGCGGTGATACAATAATAAGGCCGGGCCAGTTGGTGGTTTTTGTTTTTTCCATTTTGAATTCTCTACCCCTACAGAAGTTTATGTGAGCCACATAAACTTCAATTGATTATAAGTTGTGTGGCCTGTAGCATTGTTACACCAGCACAGAAGGAATACCACTTCTGTTGAATCTAGACCTTTATCCATCAATTACCTCACCTTAAAGATCCTCTCAATCATCCTGGTTGAATGTGTCACCTGGGACATTGCTGTGATTACATAGGAGAACAGCTGAGTATCTGTTCTCCTATGTTGCTGGGTTGGAATGGACAGAAAGGAAGAATTGCTTTTTTCGAAATAGGTTTTACTATATTATTCAAAGTTATGCTTTCTTGGAAATCTTTTGATAGTTAAGAATTGACTGTAAATCTCAGTCTTTTTGGTGAAGACATTGTAATTTCTTTGTGGAAGAGTTCAGAAAAAAAAAAATGTCATTTTCCCTAGTGGAATTCTCAGAGAAACAGATATTTTCCCTAGCTCTTGTCTTCAAATGAAAATGAAAACAGGTTATTCTTCCCAATATTAGAACTACAAAATGGCCAGATAAGCTCAGAGATAAAATCCATCTTAAAAATTGGTCACACGTCTTAGTAGATAGCTTCAACTATAATATAGGAGGAAGCAATTCTAAACCCAAAACAGAAAGAAAAAAAAAAAAAAGACAACCAGGGCTCAGTGGGTAAGGACACTTGCCTCTACTACCCTCAATGACATGAGATGGGTCTTTTGTTCCCACTCAATGAAAGGAGAGAATGGAATCCCTCGTGTTGTCTTCATACCTTTATACATGATGACATGCTTGATCATGCCTACACACACATACATGCACACACATACATACACACATATGACAAGAAAGAGGGAGAAGATTAAAAGAGAAGGTGGACCATACATGCTTGGGGTAGAGGAAAGTCTATTGTAGAAATTACTCTATAATAGTTCAACCACAGAAAAAAATACGACAGTGGAATTCTGCCAAAGTAAACAGACCCATAGTGCTAGCTTTAAAAACAGAGCCAGCCTCACAGGATACACTTGTCTGAAGTTTGGTACAGCTTATAGCTCTATTTGCTATGTCAGCATTTGCAACATGCTTTTGTATCCTGAAACTTTAGCTGTATAGAAACTATGAAATAAAACCCACATTTTTGGAAGATAAGACTTTCAAAGGATGCACTAAATATCTAACATGGCCATTCAGACACAAGTTTTTATTATTTGATTAGCAGTTATTATCTGATATATTCTTAAATTTTAGTTGGTTGTGCTATTGAATTGAAGGTCCATATGAACTCATATAATTCTTCTTATGCACCGCTTACTGAGGAAGCTATTGTCACTTGTAAATAACTGGTAGAGTTATTATTAAGCATCACGTTTTCATACTTCATAAGCAGTCATGTTGTCTATGCTGGAGTCACAACGTTAGAATGTAAATTTGTAATGAATGATAAATGTATTTTATCTCTCATTCTGCATTTCTGTTAACACAGTAATAAAATTCCTCAAGTTTTAGCTGCTATCCCCACTCATCCCACCAAACAAGTTATAGCCACATTTCTAGCTATGACCATGAACCCTAAGGTTTTTCTGCCAAATAGTATTTCTGGTCTAAGTCAACTTTCAATTCATAGCAGATGTTGGTATTAGGCTACGAACCCAGTGATATCACATCTAGGTGACCCCCACATCGTAGCCAAGACAACCGCCATATATTCCCAGAATCCACTTGGCTACCTCCCACCTTCACCTGGGAGAGGTTACATCACCACCCATATAAAACATGCAGAACCACCTGACCTCGTTCTTTTCTTCCATCTTCTTCCTCTTCTTCTCCCCCCCTGCCCCATATCTTTGCCCTAGCTCCTGAATAAACCCCACTTGGAACCATTTGGTCTGATGTAGTCTGTTCTAAGCTGCGTGTGGACAGATATCAGCAGATAATAAAGTTGGTTAGAATAGGTTACAAAACAACAAAGATATTTGAGATATTGCTAATATTGAAAATATTACAAATATTGAAATATTGGCAAGAAGGCAGAAGCTCCTGTTGTGATCCTGTCCAATTTCTGCCTTGCCCCTAAACTAGAGCATCTCTTTATATTTATGAAGAGGTAATCAGGCAGTGGTTAGGAGGGCCATGAATATTGAAGCATCCAGTATTCCCAAGCCTGCACTGGCATTTTGCCTACTAGTCCATGACCTCTCCCACTGAGTACATCCTGAAATGTTCTTGGAGATTGCAGGTCATAAATGTGCATGATTAATTGCTTATGTTGAAACCAACCAAAAATAATAAATAAGTAAAAAAATTTTTAAAAGTGTTTCCAGAACACTCAGATGAGAGAGTGAAGCAAGACCCTGGTGGATATCAGGAGAAATCTCTGTTGGGGAGATGCCAGTGGTGGGTAAAGGAAGGTGGAGCTGACTGGGAAAGGCTGGTAAACATTTCCAGCAGATAAATAGATAGGATAGAAAAAGTAAGGTTGGACAATGGAGATTTGTTCTAGACTGAGAAAGACACCAAAGAATTCACAACATAGGTTTCCAGGCAGTGAGTTAAGTAAAATAGAAAGACAAATGCAAAGCAATTGCCTAGAGAAATCTACATTGTGGTCTCTAAATAAGAGCAACTTTTGAAGTCAGAATGCCAGAGCAGTGTGCTGTCTTCTCCTCATAGACGTTCCTGGGTTCATTCCTATGATTCAATGCTTTCTACTTCTGGCTTAAAATTTACATTGAGCACTTGGGAGGCAGAGACAGAGACAGAGGCAAGCAGATCTCTGAGTTCAAGGCCAGCCTGGTCTACATATTGAGTTCCCGGTCAGCTGGAGACACATGGAAAGAGTCTGTCACAAACAAACACAAGACACACACAAAAAAAGACCAGACCTTCATTGATGTCTTTGGGAATGTAAATATATATATATTTATATGTATATATATTTATACACATATATTTATATATTTATACATATATATTTATGCATAAATATATATTTATGTATATATTTATGTATAAATATATGTTTATGCATAAATATATATGTAAATACCTCCATTAAACATATAGCAAGTGGAGTGACCAAAATTAGGCAAAAAAGAACTGAGGCCATACATTCTTGAAAACGACATCACTGACCCATGAAATATCTGAGAAGAGGCATGGGAGAAAAAAAAATAAGATCATTTGGAGAGTGTACTACCCTGTCCTTTCCTGGTTATGAAAGATGTGTAAATCCTATGGGCTTATGGGAATAATAGTTTTACTGACATAGCCATAGTTAGGGAGTGCCTCTGGCCTAGATGAACATACAATGGGATCTGGAGTAGAGATGAGTTGTTTTCACTTCAGGTAATTGCTGGAAGACATATGTATTCTTCTACTCAACTGTTCTCGTCTTGTCGCTGGTGTCTCAAACCCAATGAAAGGAAATCCTGTCTATCACCAAGTACTAAGTCCCCACAAGAAATGAAGGCAGACCAGAGTGTGCTGAGCCATGGCTTCTCAAAGGTGAGCCCTACTCTATGGGAATGGTGATTATTGTTACAGAATTCTGCAGCCATTCCCCTCCTAAGGCAATTCAGATTTGGAGCCCCGATGATGATTACCGTTAAAAATAGCCAATGTATGAGCTGGAAGCTGGCACACAGGAGCTGGAGGAGTTCTGATCCTAGTGTATATAAACTCCAAGGTCCTAGACCACATATCTTAGTGTTCAGTGACCTTTCCCCAGGAGGAGAATTCATCTCTTCCCATGAACTCAGAGAACAGCCCTCAGTTATGCAATCAAGACAGCATGTCTTTTAAGCAAGTGCCCCATTCTTCCTATGTTGCTCAGACACCCTTTAAGCCACTTCCGTAGTCAAGTTGTCTTCTCGGGGCTCCCCTTCAGGTGTGGACAGCCTGACTGGCAGTCTCATCAGGTTTCCCCACGACAAGAAGAAAAGTAGATTTAAGGACAGATTAGGAGTCTGACACAGTGGTGCATACCAGAATTCCAGGACACAGTTCAAGACAGAAGGATTGCCGTGAATTTGAGTCTGACTTGAGCTGTGTGGTATGTTTGAGATTACTCTGGGCTATCTAGTGAGACTCTGTCTCAAAAAACAACCGAACAAATACACAAAAGAGATCTGGAAGAAGACTGTATGATGTCTCTGAAAACTGAGTAGCTGAGTTTAGGCAGTCAGTCCAGTTCTGCACACAGCCTTAATCAGATAAAGGAGGGGAGATAGATTCCCAGCAAAGCTCTGACATCATGTCCACATACTAGACTATGGGACTCACCTGCAGATGCGGTTCATAAAACATGCTGTTACAGATGCACATTGGAATTTGAGAACTAGCCCTGTTGGCTTTTGTGTCAGAGGAGAGGATCTGGAGTCATCTGTTCTGGAATCTTCTGGAAGAACAAGGGTGATTTTTCTCCTGTGGGATTACTGGAAAACTGGGGGTTTGATGAGGCTTTCTTTTCTGCTAATCCAAAGCTGTAAGTCCAAGCCTTTTAGACTTGTGTTTGGTATGTGTTATGTGAGGCAGTTAGACCAATTATCTCCTGTGTCTCTGATATTCCCTGATATTCATTTGAAGCATAGACTAGGAAGAGCAAACCAAGGTGTGTGTAGGTGGGTAGGGTGTGGGGGGTATGGGGAGTCAGTCTCCATAGGACACATCTGGGAAAAAAAATTGTCCTTACATGTGGGGTTGTCAAAGGACAAACTGTGGCAATAGCTTCTTGCTTTCCACCATGTCAGACCCAGACATTAAACTCAGGACCTCACACTTGACAGAAAGAGCTCTTGCCTGCGGAGTCATCTCAGGGGCCCCATTTTTGGTTTTGAGTTTTTTAAAATTAGGTTTAATTTTAAAGAGTATGTGAGAGGATTTTATGGAAGTTCAACAGAGCAACTTAAAATGAAATTAAAAACAAAGGCCCAGGAGATACTATTTTGCAAAGAAAATCATCAAGTATTCAGCATACTTGTTTACTGGAATTTGAATTCATCTTGTCAATCTAGTGATATTAATATTCTTACTGTCTCCTTAGGTATGACTTCAGTAAATTACATCACTGTAGACTATAAGAAAGAATGGATTTTTTAAATGTTTTTAGAGACATATATTTAAATATTGAGGATTATACAACATACATGTAATTCACCCTATAATATGTGAGTACAACACAATCATATATAAATGTAAACTAACACAATATTAACAATACTAAGCCTCATTGACATGTCTGCTGCTACTACTACACCAACAATGACCTCAGGTCTTCTGTAGTGTGCCCTCCAAACCTCAAATGTGGAGAAAATCATCCTGTCCACTTTCCTGTTGTACCTTCCATATATCTTTATTTCAAATAAAGTTCCAATTTTTAGTTTCCCCAAGTGAAATAGCACTTAAACAGTCATCAAGTCTCCTAAAAATATGGCATGTGGATTACAATGTTAGATACAGGAAGTAAATTATAAAGCAGAGAAGTGACAGCCCATTTCACAATAACCTTGATTGCAACCCCTGATACTAAGCTTGTCTCCCCTACCTTGGCACCAGGGGTTCCTGGATCCTTCGGGACTTTTACTGGTTTTCAGAAGCCAGCTAAGGCTGAGGGATACCCATGGTTCTGTTGTCTGACTCCATTAGCTGGGCTTCCATCCTGCTTACTGCAACACTCAAATGTTTGTGAACTTGAGTGAGATGCAGACTGCATTTCCGTGTTTCCCCTATAAAACGGGGAGGGATGTTGGCACACAGAGGAGGAGGTCTTTTGTAGATCAGGAGTCTCGGCTCTCAGCATAGCTTCTAACACTTGGTGCTAATTACTATTTATATATTTTCCTGTAGGAAAGCCTGATAGAGCTTAAGTCACTGATCAGGGGATAAATACTTCCGCATTTCAGATGAGGAGATTTCCTTAAAGGGAAGCATTTGCCTTAGTGTGAAAAGCACAGAGACCAAGAAAACCTAAGGAAGGATGAGGGAAGCCTGGTCTTGTGGAGTCTCTCCCACCATAGTGACTTCCTTAACCAGGCTGCTTTACCCAGGTTTCTCAGAATGCTAGAAAACTGGTATCTGAGAAAGAAATTTCTCAAGACTCTCTAAAAATAACTACATTTTTCTCAACAAATTTAGGCAGAAGAATCTATTTGTTAGATATTTCATTGCAGTTGGCAGGCGTCTTAACATGGTGTGGCTGTTATTTCAAAATGTTCTGCAATCATTTATAACCAAATAAGACTAATTCTGTAGCTTATGAACCCATTGGATGTACTGGTTAAAATTGAAGGGCTTGATCTCTTTGTGATACATTAATTTGCAATTATTCCTGAATTTGTAAACTTAAATGGAATAAACATAAAAGAGGGCAGGGAAATTATTTTGAATGCAATTGCTAGTAACTCTCCTCTATCCTTACTGGATATTTTTATGAAAATTCAGGGATGTTTGAATTTATCTTTTTTTTTTGGGGGGGGGGGGTTCGAGACAGGGTTTCTCTGTATAGCCCGGGCTGTCCTGGAACTCACTCTGTAGACCAGGCTGGCCTCGAACTCAGAAATCCGCCTGCCTCTGCCTCCCAAGTGCTGGGATTAAAGGTGTGCGCCACTACCACTCGGCTACTTTTAAATGGCCAGTGAACATGGAGGAGTTGCAGACTACTTATATAACATGTATGTTGTCCTGGGTTTAGTACCCACTACCACAAAAAAAAATCTTTTAAAAATAATTTTAAAAATAAAAACTCTAGAGGGACTCTTACTGAGACTTGAGTTTCTTGACTTTCATCTTTGCTCAGTGTTTTTTAAATAATGATTCCTACCCCACCCATAGCATGTAATTCTTTCAACTGGAAAAAAAAAAACCAACAAAACAAAACAAAAACAGTGAATTATGTCTCTTTTGAAGTTTCAAGGGCCCTGTTTTTTTTTTTGTTTGTTTTTTGTTTGTTTGGTTTTTTTGTTTTTTTGTTTTTTTGGTTTTTTTCTACTTGGCGAAAAGTGACTTGTGGGTAATGGACATTCTCTGTTGGGCCAAACATTTTTTTCTTTGCACATCGCAAAGATCCACTTAAAACTTTTGTAGAAGTGAAATTTTTGTGTTTCCAAGACTGAAAGCAGAAGGCATTAAAGTGCATCAAAGTCACTGTAAGAAGCCAGGTATGTAAACCAATTCTGCAGACCCCCTCATGGAGGAGGAGCCAACAGGGCTGGCAGTGCCTTTGGGAGAATGCTTACTTAGCTTGTGTGATTCTGTCTCTAGAACACATGAATAGAATTGTTGTCTGTGCCTGTGATCTTTACATCCAGGAGGAAGGGTAGAAGGAGTAGAAACTCAGGATCTTTAGTTTAAGGTCGTTCTTGTCTACACTAGAGTCCCAAGCCATCCTGAAATACTTGAGAGCATAGATAGATAGATAGGTAGGTAGATAGATAGATAGATAGATAGATAGATAGATCAATAGATTGAAGATAGATTGAAAGATAGATAATAGATGACAAATGGATGAAAAATGATATATAGATGATAGGTAGATAGATAGATGAATAGGTGGGTAGATAGATAGATAGATAGATAGATAGATAGATAGATAGATAGATAGATAGATAGATAGAGAAAAACCAGGTAGAAGAGGTTAAGTAAATACACTGAAGCTTCTGCATTCAATTTAAATCAGCAGATTCAGGATTCTTGAGGACTTGCTGATATCTCATTGGAAATGAGGTCATGTCTTCAGACCCTGTCAATCTCTTTGCAAAGGACTTATTCTCCAGTATGGCATGAGAAAGAAGCTGTTCTGGTGCATGAATGAGAGAAGAAATGGACAACAGTCTCTCTTTGGTCCTTGGCACTCAGGGTCTGATTGAAGAACTTCTGTCCCTAAAGCATTTATCTGCCATGCAGCTTTATCTTTCTTTTTCATCATCAGTACCAAATTTTGAATAAGCTTTCTAGAGCGTTTGGTCATCAGGTTTCCTTTTGATGGTGTGGCCAAGGCTCACTGCCACTCTCGGCCGTCCCCATTGCTCTCATCTTCTCGTCATTTCTAAGTTGTTAATTTCCTGCCCAAGCTTGACCTTAAAAAATAAGTACCCAGCACGGCACAGGACATTGCTCCTTCATCCTTCTTAAATTATTGGATGTTTTCAGTTCCTCATGGTTTTCATCTTCAAACTCATCGTTTGCACTATCTATACTTTACACACTTACATTAGCTATTGATCTCTGCCTATTCAAGAATTTACCCACAAAATATTATCATCAGATTATAAATTGGTGCGCTTCCTTCATTTCTATTCGTTCGCCTATACTGTGAGCATCTTTCTACCTGTCTTGGACCATCTTCTCTCATTCTGGCTGGAGCTGGCTAGTGGATAAATTTGCAAACCTATGGAAAGGTGAAAGAGCCCTGCTTCCAAGTTAGCACATACATGCAGCTGACCTCATGAGGCTGCAAATTCCCAAGCATTTGCTCAGGATTCCATGATCCTTACAAGTTCGACTTCATTCAGTACCCTCTCCAGTGGTAGAGCAGGCAAATTTGGACACGCCAGCTGTCTGCTCCTGAAGACAGCTGGAAATAACCGTGTCTGATAGGATCAACTATCAGAGGCAGGGCAGCACTGTTGTGTGTAAACAGCATGCTATCTCTGAGACGCTGACACAGTGACAGAAGCAGCACCAGGCTCAACCTGCCCTCAAAATAGCAAAAAAGATGCTTTGCATCCAGCTTTGCCCAAGTAAAAGCAGATATTAAAGCACCTGAGAGATCACATCGGAAGTGCCCTTCCCCCATGGCTTTTTCAGATTAAAGGAAAAGCCTCCAGCTGGTGGAGATGTGAAGTGTTGTGATATTTATAATTGTCATATTTGCATGCGTGTGTTTATAGCTAAGCCCACTGGAGATTGTATATAAGGATGAACCGTTCTATTATGCTTATACCGGTACATTAGTTTCTTTACACATAGCTGACTGTGAACACCCCAAGGTTTCTTAAGATGTCCCCATAGATACAAGAGTAAAATAAATACTTTCAGTTCAAATGTGCCCTCAGCATGTGGGGCAGCAGTGATCATGTGGTTATTGCATGGCAGCCTTTGTCTGTGCCCAGGCACCGAAACTACAGTGACAAATGACTTTCACAGCCAGTGTGGGAAACAGATATATGAACAAGTAATTAAGAGATATTACAAGTGCCGTTTGGGAGATTTATGTATAGTGAAATATTAGTATATGAAAGGGAGCCACTTAGGAGATGGAGAGACAGTGCAGAAAACACATTGAAGTTAGATCTCTGTAGTAACATTTGTGGCCTATGGAAGGCAGCAAGGAAGATGGATGGGGGAAGGAAGGAGTCTGTGCACTGGAAACACTTCAGGCAGGAAGGGGCACCACTTGATTAACTGAGAATTGGTTTCTGGGTGCAGCCCTTCTTTACTTCTGAATCTTCCAGTTTTCTGTCTACTGTAGGTCAAATAGTTATAAACAGATTCTTGGGGGTGGGGGAGAATCTTCCTTGAAGCCATATGCATGAACTTACCTTTTCCTTCCTTCTCAGGGGCTCTTTCAGACTCTACTCTCTGATTTGCGTTTGAGGTCTCTTTTATTGATGGTCACAAATAAAACCTTAGTGCCGAAAAGAGGCACTGTGGGTGAGCAAATGAGGAACTGGTGGTAGCAATTCTGACACTAGGAGGGACTTTGGGAAATCACAAAATTCTAAGAATAACGAAGAAAAGGCTTTTAGTGTGACCTCAGTACAGATCTATCCCCTGAGCCATACAGCCATCATCTTTAGTAGTTTAGCTCGGCCTGATTGAAAAATACCTGCAATTGGGCTTTGGAAGGAGAATATGGGATGAGTCAGAGGACCCTCTTCTGAGTATCTAGCCACCTCTCCCAACCAGTCGCATACAATTCTGCCCCAAATAAACATGAACTTGGAGTTTGGTGAAGGTCTAGACTATGGGCTATGAAGATAAGAGTAGAGAGACTCAATCTATGCAGCCATGAGTAGTCATCATTCATCCTGGGTGAAGACCTCTCAGGTAGCCAATACATTCAGCGGTTCTCAAGAGTAGACTTTGGTTTGTCATTGGGACCTTAGGCAGAGCGGAGGGAGGAAATGTCTACATCTCTCCTATAAATGGCATGAAAGCAACTCCAATATAAATGTTAATCAAATATTCATGAAAATAGGACAAGGAATAAAGGACACATTTTCAGGGTTCAGATTCATGAGACATCAGTGTCACTTAAATTAAGACAGATATAATTGCGTGTCTAAAAATTGATTGGTTTTAGAAAAGGAAGAAGATGAAGGGAAATAGACACTTCAATTTACTAATGTCATAAACTGAAACTGTATGACCGTTGTGGAAGTCATTTCTTCTTTTTCCTCTGTCTTTGAATGTCTTTAAGTGTGTGAGTGTGTGTGTGTGTGTTAAGCATTCATGAGATATTATTGTATAATATACCATATGGAATATAAAAGCTTATTCATTAAATATATTATGTTTATATGTAATATAAAGATAATTTTCAAATCAGAGCACCATAGACCTTCAACTAGAGATGAAGGCAGTATATGTGAACCTAGACTATGATTCACGTATGTTTATGACAGAGTAATTTATTTAAATGCAAAATGGCAGCCAGCGAGATGGCTTAAAACACTGTCTTGAAGATCTGAAGGCTAGAAGTCCCAGATTGAAATGTCAGTGTGCCTGATTTCTTTGAGAGCATGAGGAAGGGTTTTGTCCCAGGCACTGGCCCTGGCTGGCAGCAGTTTTTTTTTTTTTTTCTCAATATCTTCTCATGTCTAGTGTGTGTATTCCTGTATACATGTTATGGACACCAGCCCTGTTAGATAAAGGCCTACTCTGATGGCTTCTCTTTAACTCCTTGTCCTTTGAAGGTTTTTATTTCCAAATAAATTCATACCTAAAAAGACTTTGACTTTGGGTATAATACAATTCAACCTAGAGCAGTTAGCTCATGTATTGGTAGTTCATTTAATACATTCATTTATTGTTTATCTGTTAGTTTCTGTGACTATGAAGATGATTTTTCTATGATTCAGAAAACTTAAATGAAAATACTTTTATTTTTGTGTGTGTCTTTGTGCCTTCCCCTTTGGTTGTGTTTTGTTTTAGTCTGTTTTGCTGAAGCAAGGTCTTATTTAGCCCGAGTTGACCTCAAACTTGCTGTGTAGCTGAGAATAACCTCAAATCTCTGGTCCTCCTGCCCCTTTCACCCAGTGGCAGAGATTAGAGGCATTCAGGGCCCTGGTCAGCTTTTTCTGCCCATTTTAATATTACTTCCAGGTGTCTTATTTAAGGGTAAGTACAGGACCACAGGATTTTAGTCTAATATTCTTTATGCAAATTGGAAGTTTGAAGTCTGAAACTCTGAATATTCAGTACAAACACACACACAGACACATACACACACACACACACACACACACACACACACACACACACGGTGGGTGATTAATAGTATTTCAAATGTTTTTCTTTGTAAATTCCTTTCTAGTAAAACAGTGTTTATATAGCTTTCAAACACTCACTTTGGAAGGATGCTAAGAGTCTTGCCAGCTTCTGAGCTTGTCAAGTCTAAAGTCAATACTACATATTTGTGTATGTGTTTTGAATACTACGTCACTTTCAAGTAGGAATTTTTTTAGATCATGTGTTAACACAGATGACTTGGTTTTTGCAAAACTAATAATAATTGTAGAAATCAAATTGCGTCCAAGCATAGTATTGTATCCTTTACACCTGTAAAATAAAGAAAAAAAATGTGTCAATGAACAAAGTGATGATTCGTATATTTTTCTAAACTTCCTTTCTGAACTGAAACTCTTTGAGGCCCAGATTTTGCCTTCCTTGTAATGATAAACTTGAGGAGCTTGGGGTCTGCTACACTAAGATTAAAAGTCCACACAAGGAAAATGTACACTTGAAAACGCTTTCCAAATATATAGTCTGAGAGTTCTAGTCATTTGGCCATAAGTGTCACAGCTCATTCATGGGTGGGGTGCTTAGTAAAGTGAATTTGCTGTCCTTGGTTAGTATGTATAATTCATGTGTTTTATTAGCTTATGGAGCTAATGCTTTCCCAATGTAATTATTGATGTACTTTCATGGAATAAGTTAGATGCAAGAAGAATCAGTTTATTGCTGTTGTTGTTTAATTCTTCTCTTATAGAATACATCCTGACTGTAGTTTTTCTGTCTCCATTTCTCCCTGTCCTCTCCCTCACCATCACTACCCAGATCCACTCCTCCTTCATTTCCCTTCAGAAAAGACTGGGCCAGCCAGGGATAGCAAGCAAACAGGGCATAACAATCAGACTAGGCATAAATCCTTGTATCAGGGCTGGGGAAAGCAGCCCAGTAGGAAAAAAAGGGTCCCAAGAGCAAGTAAAAGAGTCAGAGATAGCCCCACCTTCTCCCATTGTTAGCCATCCCACAAAAACACCAACCTAACAACCATAATATATTTGCAGAGGGCTTAGCCCAGACCTAAGCAGGCTCTCTGACTGTCACTCTCTGCTCTGTGAGCCCCTATGAGCCCTGATTAGGTGAAGACTCCGATTCTTTATTAATATTTTCATGATGCTCTAGAATTACAAAAATAAAATTTGAAAACATAGTGGCTAGTACATTCAAAGAACAGTAAAGTTGGTACTTACTATGTTACGTAATATAGAAGTATATAATTGGGAATTGCTTAGAAGGAAAACTATTGCAGACGGAAACTTCATACATCCCATTGTTTATTTATTCACCAAATATAGGAAGGAAAAACTGTTTTACTGATATTGGATATGAAAAAGGCATCACGGACATTTATCAGTACTCATCGCTGGAGCGCTATCTGTAAGTTTAAACTCATAGCATGCTTGGTTATATCTGATAGGTCAATTAGGATGAGTTGCTTAGTATGCAATTCTCCATTGTGTGTTTGAAGAGATTTCCCCCGCCCACTGCCCCCATCGCTCTGTTTCTCTCTGTGGCTTCCATGGGAAATTAAAAGTTAATTTTGTCTTTTTCTTTATCAGCAGTGCCTGGGAGGCAGCGTAAAGTATGTTCAAAGTGACCCTCCGTTAACTCTTATCATCTTGACACAAGCGCGCCACGCTCTACACTGGTAAGTTTCATTATTAGCTACAAGAAAAGGAGTGCCTCTCAGTAGGAAAAGACACACCATCCAAAAGGAAAAAAAAAAAAAAAAAAAAAAAAAAAAACTGCAGGTATTTTATATATCTGGAGTGTGATTGTTCAATGAGGGCTGCAGGGGAGACGATCAAAAGACAAGATGATGTGCAAAAGGAGTCCAGAAATATAAATGAAACTGCTACCACGTATCCGGCCAAGTGATTTCCTCAAGGTCGGCAACAGGACTTCTGCTCCCTACACAGTCAGAACTGGAAACCAGGGTTGCATCCCTCCTCCCTCCTGCACCCTGAGGCTGGTAGAGCCTCGGCAGTGTCCTTCCTTTCTGGGGTTAGGCAGCTGTTTTAGGCACGGCACTGCCACATGTTAGTGAGGCGTGCTGCTCTTTTACCTCTGACCGATTCATCGTTTTCCCCCTGTCAACTAAAGTCAGAAATTGAGACTTCTGGCTGTAAGAGCATAGTGTGACTCAAGCCCAACTTTCCCCCTGTAAACAGTTTTTTATTTATGAGCATACCGACCAGGGGCATAGCAAAACCACATGATTGCCTTTGGCATCTGACCTTCCACCCCACTTCTCCTCACCCATTTTATGGATTAAAGGTTTTTTCCTGACCATTTTTTTTTTCTTTTGCTGAGGGTCCTTGAAACCTCTGGAAGGGCAGACTTCTGAAATCTCCTTCCATTTCATAGATATTCAGACACCGTTTTTGCATCCCACAGTGAAAAACTGATTTCAGATGAATATACTAATTAGAAGTTACTACATTAAACATGTTAAATCTGTGACTTTCTCAATATCTCTCACTAAGGAGATATGCTGATGGCTTTGTCGACTCTTTCCTCAAAGGTGCTGTGTACAAATCTTAACTGGAATTTACCGAGTAATCACTGTGGCTTCAGTAAATGTGGGCAGGACAACTGACTTCAGCAAAGGACACAGAGCGTCAGTCTGTGCCCTTGGGAGTCTTCGTTATAAACATGCCAGAGCAGAGATAGTGACCTCATGCTTCCCAGGCAGTCTTCACTCAGTTGTCCTGAAGTCACCTCAAACTCAACACATCCAAAATAGAACAGCCTTCCTCACACATTCAGAGGGTCATAGCATTCAATTCCCTGTGTCCTAGCACCAGGAATCTCATTTTTAGTCCAGTGCCAATTAGGTTGTGGTTCTGAACGGGTGATATCAGGGTGACATCTTACATGTCTCTATACTGATTTTTGCAGTCATGTAGTTACCTCTGTTAGGTATGGGTCATTGAATGCTTACATTGTCCCCAGATCCTTACATCGGAACCCTCCGTCTAATAGGACAGTATTTAGAGATGTGGTATTGTGAACGCATTAAGACAAGAGTGATCTGACCTCACAAATGGGATTAGTGCCCTCATCAAACAGCTTCCATTACTCTTTCTACGATGGAATTAGAGCAACGGAACAATCCGAGAGCGTTCATTAGATAGTAATGCTCTTTCCTTGATGTTTGATCGCCCAGCCTTCAGAACTATGATGAGGAACAGATTTCCTCTGTGTATAAATTACTCAGCTAACACAGTTTGCCATACTATCCTTAATGAAGATAAGCAATAATGAACTGAGCCTATTGTGTTCAAACATGCTCGGTGCTTTCAACCTCTAGGTTATTTTCCTCCCGTTCGTCCCAATTCGTCTGTCTCCTGTGAAGATCCTCCTAAATCCTTTCTCGCTCTCTGTCTCTCAAGGATATAGAAAAGAAGTCAAAATTTGGATTTCCTAGGACCAATCAGTGTGGAAGCCCAGAAAGATGTTTCTTACTCACATGCATACTCAATCCACCGATGCCAGTAGAGCTGAGAGATAAAAAAGATGAGGGTAATTGGCCAGTTATCAATGTACAAAATGGCCCTACAAAGTGACATATTCTGAGGACAGAGTCAAGTTGTAACTATGACTCGTGCATCAGTTATAGTACAATTACGGGCAAGAAGTAATGGAGAGGGATGGAGACCAAGAGGGTGAATTGAAAATCTCTAGCGGTGATCTTTATTTTGCAATTAACCTAAAGCAAGGACCTTTAATAATTGCTACAGCCCTCAAAATTCAAACTATTGCAGGGGAAGATGAGATTTGGAGAGTGAATTAAGTTTCCAATTTTTCTTATGCTTCATGTTGTTTCTTCCAAATATGTTTATCAAAGCACATTTTTTTTTTTTTTAAAGAGAGGGGTGGGGAACACCAGTTACACAAGACAAGCTATCCTCTGCCCGAATGAAGAAACTGTTTAAACCCAGCGCATTGTTTCATAAGCAACTTCCTAATGCAGCCAGGGCCAGGAAGGGCTTAGGTTATTAGTTATGTAACCCCGGGTTCCTCAAACTGCAGTTTTGATCTGAACACACAGTTTCAATTAGTTACTTCAGTTTTTTTGCCTTGAGGTGTATTTCATTTTTAGAATCAAGGGAAGCTCAGATAATCACAGCAATTTGGGGGCTTCCCTGTTTGTAAAATAACATATCTGACTCTTGAGAGGCAGCTTAACTGCAAATATGAGCCCCATGGTCTTTCTGTGTCCCCACATGTAGACTGAATCATGCTGCCTCAAAAGATATGTTAAGCCTTAACTTCTAGTATCTGTTAATGTGACCTTACTTGGAAAAAAAGGGTCTTTGCAGACAGAATGAAGAAATATTTTGCAATGAGGTCATAGTGGAGTTGTGTAGACTCTTAATTTAATCTGACTAGGCTCTTAAAAGAGGAAAGAGATACAGAGACAGACACAGACGGTGAACTCCCTATGACAAGAGATGAAGGTCAAGCAGCACAAGTATTGATGGTGTCTCTTTAGAGAGAGGGAAAAAGAGAAGATAGATGGACCCAAAGTCTCCATGGAAGTGTGGTCCCTGGCAATTCACATTCAGTTATTTCTCCTCCAGAATGGAGCTAGAATAAATTCTTATTTTACTTTTCCTGGCTTGTAGTAGCTAGTTAAAGAAAATTCTAGAAGATACACATACCATTTTACCTCTTCTGATGGTTCATGTTTATTTTTATCGAGTTTCTTCAGGACATCTTGAAACAACGTAACTGCCATTGCATCTAGATTCCAGACAACCATTCTATTTGGTTAGTGTCACAGCCCCTGCCCTTCTGACTGGTTCTGAAGGCGCCATTATCATCGACAGGGCCACATCCAAACTTCTGTCCGGCAATTTGGTTAGTCAAGAACTCTTAGCAACCAAGTATGCTGGCACATGCCGTTAACCCCAGGACTTGAGAGGCAGAGGCAGGCGAATCTCTGTGAGTTCAAGGCCAGCCTGGTATACATACCAAGTTCCAGGATTGCCAGAAAGTAGAGAGACCCTGTTTCAAACAAGCCAAAATGAACATAAGAACAAAAAATCAAAACAACAACAACAAAACCAACCAACCAACCAACCAACCAACCAACCAACCAACCAACCGAACAAAGCCAAATAGTTAAATTCTGAAAACGTGTGGAAATGGGGGCTGGTGGTCATCTAAGGCTATAGGAAAAATAGAGATCTACAAGGAAAGAGGAGATGACTAAGCTGTGGAGAAAAGGAAAACAGTAGCTGTATCTCTTTTGGCATGGCAGAAGCTTCAGGCTGAATGTCTGCTGACCAGTAGCTGGCTTGGGTATTAGATAAAGTCCCTGGGTCCTTCCCTGACTAATGATCCTGTTTAAATCCCCACTCCTGACTTGGAGAAGGGACTGAAGGAACTGAAGGGGTTTGCAGCACCGTGGGGGAGCAACAGTGTCAAGGGCCAGAACCCGCAGAGCTCCCGGAGACTGGACCAACAACCAAAGAGTATGTTTGGAGGGACCCATGGCTCTAGCCATACGTGTTGCAGAGGATGGCCTTGTTGGCCGTCAGTGGGAAGAGAGACCCTTGGGTGCTCGATGCCTCAGTGTAGGGAAATTCCAGGGCAGGAAGATAGGAGTGAGTGAGTGAGTGAGTGAGTGGGCGCCCTCATGGAGGCAGGGAGAGGGGGGATGGTGTAGGCGGTTTCTGAAGGGGAGGCCGGGGAAAGGGGAAAACAATTGAAATGTAAATAAAAAGAAATATCCAATTAAAAAAAAAGTAAAACAAAACAAAACAAAAAGATCCCTACTCCTGTGTCTTCTTGCCATTTCACTTCAAATTTCTCCAAGGAACAAGAAGCCACTAATGTCAGGAGCCTACCTTTGCACTCTCCTCCTTGTGTTCCTGTATCCCACCCCTGATATACTTCTCCTACCAACAGCGCAAGTGAAGCTTCTAAAAATAATGATACTAGCAGTTGTTTTCTTCCTTCCACCATGGGGGACTCTGGGAACCGAACTCAGGTCATCAGGCTTGGTGTCAAACACCCTTACCAGCTGAGTTATCTCAGAGGCCCTAAACTCTGAAAGTGGGTCTGCCTGAGGTGAGGTAAGTGTGTAAGGCATGACAGGCTTAAAGACACCCATTCTTAGGGTCAATGGCCAGAATAATTCAATAATTCAAATATGCATCTGTTTGCCAAAAGGATGACATTAGCTCATTATGTTAGCTTACACACAATGTTTACACATTTTTTAAAAAGGGAAAGATGGAGGCAATCGGAAGAGTAGACATGGGTTAATGCTGTGAATGTTAAGATCCAGAGATACTCTCTACTCCCTGTCAGAGTCCTGCAAAGATGCAGAAGCAGACGCAGTTGGCTACTTAGGTATCTAAGGGTGACCTTGAACACCAGGTTCCCGATTACTTAAAGAGTCAGTGTCTGGGATATGTCATGGAGGTAGTGGGGCTTCCAGATATTAAGTAACCATCTAGTCTTGAACCATGAGCATTCAGGAACAGCTTTTGTAGCCGAGAACTGGAGGTGTCTCCTTACATGCTGTAGGCTGTGTAAGACCTTAGGACTTCTGCATGAATAAGGCACAATGCAGGTAGGCAAATCTCAGGAACAACTATCTATCACTGAATGTCCAGATGCTCAGAGAAGCAAGTCCTTAGAGAAAAATTCATTCTTTTTTTCCTTTCCTCTTTCTTTCTTTCTTTCTTTCTTTCTTTCTTTCTTTCTTTCTTTCTTTCTTTCTTTCTTTCTTTCTTTCTAAAAAAATAAAGCCACACGGCATTCACTACATATTCAATTCAACTCATGAGTCAAGATTCATAACTGGAGCATGGGTGGTCATGGCTGTCTCCATCACTGGACCACAAGCTTCTCCAGGACAAAGCCCAATGTCTTTGCCTTCCTTTTTCTTGCACTGTATTTCTAAACAAATGTCTGCTAAATGGATGGACAAAGAATGAGTCAATCAGCCCTGGACTCAACCAGCTGCTAAGGGCTCTTCACTCACTGAGAGTCTCTGAAGGACGTGCAGAGCAGCATAGCCTCCAATCAATGTGTGGTGTGTGTGTGTGTGTGTGTGTGTGTGTGGTGTGTGTGTGGTGTGTGTGTGTGTGGTGTGTGTGTGTGTGTGTGGTGTGGTGTGTGTGTGTGTGTGTGTGTGTGTGGTGTGTGTGGTGTGTGTGTGTGCATGAAGCTAAGGACAGGTTGTTCACATAAAAAGCTCCCTCTCTTTTTAGCCTTTAGGCTTAAAAAGACAAGTGAATGAATATATCTTCTTGTTGTATTTGTGTCTACTAACTACGTCTCCACGCAGTGACTGGTAGAATGAGGAGCTAGGCTGACACCCTATTCTAACACTTTGTCCAGGACTGTTGGAAATTATTCAAATGTCTTTCTGGGGACAGTACTGTTCTCACCCCAACCCCAACTTTTGTTTGTTGGTTGGTTCGTTTGCTTTGCTTACTGACTCAACCCTCAGTAGCTGCTTTTTTTTTTCTTCATAAATATCTGTTCTCAAAGGTTGTGCTGAAGACCAGAAATGATTTTGCTAAGGGTATTTTAGCTTCTGATTATTTGCAGTTTCTTGGTTGTTCAGAACCTGAACATAAAGTTTCCTATCCTAGTCCGGAGTTACAAACCTTCATGTGATTTCTTTTATACGCAATTGATTATTGGATCCTTAGCAGAGAACATATTGAGCCAAAAGCCAAATGTCTGAGAGAGAATTAGATAAAGCAGACGTGCGTGTAAATTATGAAACCAGACAGCTACTCGGTTTTTTTTCTTTCTAGCTCATTTACAGAATAGTCCTGTTATGTTACATAGAATGGCAATCTGATTTAAAACAAGAAGAAGGAAGAGGAGGAGGAGAAGAAGGAGAAAGATGAAGAAGGGAGGAGGAGGGAGGGAAGAGGAGAGGGAGGGGAGGAGGGGGAAGAAGGAGGAGGAGGTTATATGATAAGAAGGTGTGATTTCAAAACAAATCCCTTCCATACAGTGGAATTGCATTTTCTTCTCTATTTTCAGTCTTCTGAGAGACCCCTTTATCTCTTTTCTAGGATGACTTACCTCCTCCTTAAATTATTTTTGCTTAGAGAAATTGACAGGCTGAACATTGGCTTCTGATTCCAGTGATCTTATTAACCATCTGAGCAGAAATACCATGACTCTCCCAATGGGGATCAACAGAGGCCAGGGACTTCTCTCACCCCAGGGTATTTGGCCATCTTCCTTCTTCTTCCTTCTACACCCCTTCTGGAGGTAAGAGTCATCCTATCCCTTCCTTTGCAGTTTTGCTGCAGTCAGAGGGATTAGGCAATGGGCGTAGACTGCAATGTGCCAGCCCCACTCATGGGTCAGGGCTCATGGCCAGGTCACTCACACAGAGGTCAGTATGGTTGGCTACTGCCATTCTGCCCAGGGTGACACCACTAGTCAGAGCCAGACTCTGGTCCTTATTGGCCAAAGCACTAGTTAAACAGGTAACCAGGTGGACATTCTGAAGGCTGAGTACTGCCTGCACATACTTACTTCCAGGTTCACGTCCGAAATATTGGGATTTATCCTAGAAAGAATTTAGCCAAGGAAGAATGGACGAAGAATGATTAAAAGTTTACAGATTAGAAAAAGTGACTTTGCTTCTACAAAAGAAAAAAAAAATAAACACGAGATATTGATTACATTAGTAAAAGAAGCATTGAACTGACAGCACCTTTGATAATACTGTTAGAATAAACCCATTGTTCTCATATAAAGACATATGTTAAATGAAAACTTGACATAAGCGAAACCAGCATCTTCAACTGAAAATCCTCTTACTCGTTTGGTGGCTCACTGTAGAAACACAACAGCAGCTTCTCTACCTTCTTACTTGTCTCTACATTCTCCCTGTAAGTTAGCAATTGTGATTTTTATATTTGTTTTATACATTTTATATTCTCCCTCATGAAAATTGGTTTGGGGGTCTCCGTCCTATGTGACATTTTTACTTACCCTCTGTGTTTGAAGATGTAACAGTCTATTTTCAGCATTGTAAGTTTGGGCTACGTTAACAGGGAACTTGGGTTGAGAGGCTATCACTGATTGATTTGTCTTGTTCCCGGCACCTTAATAGTCCCTCCAAATTCTTTCATTCAAAATGTACGAGAATATCTGAAGGCTGTTCTAAAGCTAAAAGTCTCCCCTTTTTTGTGTGTTTTTTGGATTAGTCTCTGCTGATAGGCTTCCTTCCTGGTGTTTATAGTAAGACGCGTGCTGCGTACTGCTAAAAGGATGACTGATTCCACACCTGGCTCTTGATTGTCTTATCTTCTTGTATTTTTCAGGTGTCCAAAGAAGCTTTTTCAAACCAAAGAAAGAAAATGATCCTGGAAGCAGGCTTGGTAAAGGGTGAGGCAGAAAGAAATGCTTAGTTTATAAACAGGAAAATAAACTTAGAACAGAGCAGGCCTCTGAATGGCTGCAAGCCCATTGGGTAAACAAGTGGAGGCTGTCCCGGGACAACCCCTTTGTCTTTACTGTGGTAGCGCAGTGTAGTCAGCGCTCAGACCTTCTGGGAATCCAGGAACTGGCTTTAAAGTTTTGCCACAGGCTCACTGTTCTGGACCAACTAACCTTGGATTGAAAGGTCCTGGCCTTAACGGCCTTGGACTGGGTTTCCTGATTAGGCTGATAGTCGGGTTTCCTGCCTGCTAGGCTCTGAGTTTATAAGAGGAAAGGTTGCAAGGGGTGAAGGGCCGCATTAGGATAAACAAGGCTACCGGCTTGACTAGCCAAGGCAGGGAGGTGGGTGCTACCGAAGGAAGGGAGCAGAAGTGAGCAGCTGAAGCCAGGGCTCCCAGCTCCCCACCATCTGGCTCTTTGTTTACTTATTTATTCCGGTGTGTATTTTGTTAAGCTCTCTGATAATCTGGGAGATTTGCAAAGCAAGGAGAAGGAGGTGTGACTAGCAAATGGAACCATGTAGCGACAGTCAGTCGCTGTCATTAATGTAGCCTCATTCTCCATGAGCCACCCCTGGCTGCGATGGGACCTGGATTCCACACTTTGCAAAAAGACCAAAAAAGTATTTTGCAATTTTGCATTTTCTTCTGAAGCTCACATCAGGCCTACCCCATTAGAGGACAAGATATTCAAACCTATCTGCAAACAAAATCCTATCTGAAGCATCTTCGCCTGCCTCGGTTAGGACCTGACAACACTGAAGGCCTTGGTTTTGCTAAGCTTGCAAAGGAGTGAACTCCATAAACAGTTAAGAACCTCCAGCATCCACCCCTCCCCAGGAAAGAGGAAGTAAAGCAGACTAATCTCATGACCTAAAAACACACATAAAGCTGCAAAATAATTAACTTTTACCTGGCATTTAAGCAAAGCTTTATACAGTAGGAATTTGGTTATTTCTGGTTTGCATTTCCATGTCAGCATTGAAATAAAATGAACCTGAGAGGAATTGCACTGTTTTAGATTTCAAAGGGCAACTTTTAACAAGAATGTGGCCGTTTTTTGGCTTCTTAAATCAAGTCGGCACTCAGCAGAAGTGGTATCAGAGTTATTACTATTAAGCCTTAAGAGCCAGTTACAAGATAGCAAAGTTGATTCTTTAAAATTTAAATAATATTTTCAGTACATTGGAAAAAAATATCAGTGCTATTTCCCCTCACCCCCTTTAAAGGTCTTCCGTCTGAATGGTGACTTGTCCCTTGTTCATCTGGTTATGGAGGAAGAAGAAAAAAATCCTAAGTTTGCTCTTCACCACACTTCCTTCAATCACTGAGACCAAAGAATTGAATTGAAGATTCATAAAAGAAAGGAAATTTATTCGAAGCTCTGGCCTAGTGTAATGACCTGTTCAATCTCTGATTTCTCCCCCTTGTTCCTGCCTCTCTCCTTCCCTCTCTTCTTCATTTCCTCAACTCTCTCCCTTTCTCCTCTAGGACATTTATGTCCCTACTATGTACTCTGGACTACCATGTTGAGTGTAGCAGAATTCAATATGAAAAAGACCTCAGTTTTCAGAGTATTTTGAGGTAAACCGAAGATACAAACTCCACCCACACTACCAGAAGGTTCTGAGAACCTTAAAGATAGGGAGAGAGCAGGGCTGCAGAGAGAAAGCTCCTGAAGGACTCTGTACAGTGTTTGAGCTTTCAATTGGTTAGGACTAAAAGAAAAGCATCCATTATCCAAGAACATGAAGAATAAAAAAAACACATGACAGAGCAGATAGAAACACACCAGGACACAGATAAAGTGTAGTTAGGGTGTGTATCTTTGATTGGGGGCAAGGGCAGAAGGTGGAAGAGGAGGACAAGGTGAGATTCTGAGGCAGGGTGAAGAGAGCTTCCCATGTCCTGCTATGGAATTTCAGGTGATTGCTCTGGAAAAATGGAAGCTACTGAAGGTGATCAGTTACAGGGATGGCACCATCCGGATTTTAAAAGATCGACCTTTCATGTTCTAGAAATAGCAGAGTTGAAATAAGGGGCCATTTTAGAAGTAGATATTTTTCTTTGAATAAACCTGGACTGGTGCATTCTTTATGCCTCTAACCTGTATTATTTAGGCATCATGTCTTGCTCTGTACTGGGCTAAGAAGAAAGGATACAGTAAGGCAGTCACTCACAAGATTCTTGGCATACCAAAATGTCAGCGTGAAGGAAAGCTCACTTTCTTGGACCTCGGTATAAGCTCTATTATTCCAAGACTTTCTTGCTTTTGTTTTGAAATGCAACAGCACCAATATATTAATAGTAACAGCCCTTACGATCCTTTGAAGAATAATTGCATGGGCTAAGGAGATGACTCAGTAAATAAACCTCTTTCACGGGCAAATGTGAGGACCCAAGTTCAGGTCCCTGCTATCCACATAAAAAGCAGGGCAGTCTTGGCAACCTGACTGTCAGTTCCAAAGCTCAGAAACCAGAAATGAGATTTCTATTCTTCCAACCTCTTACTCCTGCCTTTTGAGGCACATTGGGTAGCTGCTACTTTAGCAAATCTGGTGAGTTCCTAGTTCAGTGACAGAACGTGCTTCAATAAGTAAAGCAGAGAGTGATGGAGAAACACACTCAATGTCAACCCTACCCTACCCTAACCTAACACACACACACACACACACACACACACACACACACACACACACGCATGTGCAAGCATGCCCACAAATAATTTCAGTGTCATTAGCATCTTGTATGGTTCCAGTGATCAATACAAGGTATAACAAAACTGAGAGTAAAATTTAGCCTTTTAAATCTGCACCATTCCCTGGCCTATGATGATATAGTATCTTCATTTTCAAGAACATTCAAAGTACTGAAAGTTAATGTAAAAGGAAAAAAAAAAAAACAGCTGGTTGCACAGTCTCTCTTTAATTCTACTTGTAGGGAATAAAAGAGGATAGAAATTAGCACCTCTCAGTGGAGAGTCCTGAGACATCACCACGTGAGCGTGATCTCAGTCAGGAGCTACTGCAAAGAGAGTTCAGAACCAAATATAGCCTGCAAGATGAAGTCGAATCCTAAGTGGCAACAGTCGATTCAACAATTAAATTCTTGGGGCTTTCAGATAAAAGAAAATCCCATAATCTTCATTCATAGCTTGTATCAATTTCTCTGGGTTTCAGGAATTATGACACTTGACGGGGATGCTATCTTTTCCAGGAGCACTTATGTAAAAAGGGGGGGGGGAGCCATTTTCAAAAAAAATTAAGGACATTTTTATAGCAAAATAGTTTGAAAGTATAAAAAAGAGGAAAAAAATTCACTTAGCATTAGACATAAGACAGATGTAAGAAGACATGGGCTGAACGGAATGGCTCTCACACAAAGAATACGAACAGAAAGTTACATGAACAATTTGAAGCTCATATATATTAATAATGCAAGAGCTCTATACATTTATTCATAATAATTGGCTGAAGATAATTTGCCATGGAGTAATTGAACCAGAACTAATTGTTGTTCTATGCTCTCTATTTTAGCACTATCCCTCTTCAAACTCAGATGTTATGCTGTCAAATTTTAGCACAGCATTAATGTCTGGGTTTTCTCCCGGGTGTGCAAAGTGTACATAGGGATACCACATTTGAACACAATTCGCCTTAATATACTTCTTAATATTTTGCCCTTGATTAAGGTTTGTATACACGAATTATAAAACAAAGAGATTAAATAACTTTGTGTCACCTATTATTGCTACACATTTGTCTCATGCAGTCAGGTGTGGTGACGGTGCATGCATTTAATCTTAGTACTTGAGGCAGAGGCAAGGGCAGGGGCAGGGGCAGGGGCAGGGGCAGGGGCAGGGGCAGGGGCAGGGGCAGGGGCAGGGGCAGGGGCAGGGGCAGGGGCAGGGGCAGGGGCAGGGGCAGGGGCAGGGGCAGGGGCAGGGGCAGGGGCAGGGGCAGGGGCAGGGGCAGGGGCAGGGGCAGGGGCAGGGGCAGTGTTATCTCTATGGGTTTGAAGCCAGGCAAGTCTACATAGTGAGACTCAGCTCCCATATGTGTGTTTGTGTGTGTGTGTTTATATGTGTATGTATACACACACATAAATAAAAACATAGATTTGCTATATGGGATATCATTCTTACTATTTCTCAGACAACAATTTTCAAAAGTAATAATGAACCCCAAAACTATAAATACTTAAAGCACAAAAGGAGGCTGTCCATTTTAGCCACAGCTTCAGATAATTCGATGCTAATCTTTTTCTGCACAACTACGAGATACAGAACCTTTATCACTTTCCAGTGCCTTCTACATGGGAGATGTTGTTCCATGGAGCAAATGGCACACCCCAGAGAACCCTGTCATAAGAATAAAGGGAACAGGACAAAGCAAACCAGAACCAAACCTTCCACCCTTGCTCTTGGTACCCAGAAACCTCTAAGTCTTGCCTCCTCTGGTGACGGGCTTTGAAAACTTGACTACAGTTGGATTCTTAAACAAGGTCTCAGTTTCATCATCTTGGAAATGGAGCAGTATTTACCCCATTCCCTTTTTCTGTGGTCAGGAGTCGTAAGAGAAATAATGGAATTAAGAGCTTCTGAAGTTGTAAGGACACCAAACCTTGCAAAAGCGCTAAACACCACTCTTTCAGAATGGACTTCCTTGTTTATTGACTTCAGCCTCCCTCTGAGTTAGAATCTGAAAATACAAGGGTTTCTCCTCCACAAAAACCTAGAACATTTTTGATATCAATATTTTTACAAATACTTCAGTAACCAGAGGAGCCATTTTATCCAGTTTGAAAGACCTATCTTGCCATCACCTTATTTGAGTATTAATCTCTTAATACTCACTCTATAGAACCCAGAGCTTCAATTACAGCAAATCTATAATGTAAGAATTCTTTTCTATAACGTTCTGTTAGAGACCCATGGCCCTTCTGACCCTTATAGTACTCACTCTATTCCAATATCCTTAAGTGTGTGGACTTGCTTGTTAAGACAGAATTTCCAATGTCCACAATATAGACATTCTTTATGTTAAAGCTGTACCGGCCTAACACGTTTGCTCACCATCAACCAGTCCTATAACTCTCTTCCATGCAACTCAAGCTTTTATTTAGGGTTAAGGCCATCATTTTGGAGGGGGATCTCAAAAATCCTAAGAGAAGTTTATACAAAAAAAAAAAAAAAAAAAAAAAAAAGGAAAGGAAAGAAAAGAAATAGGTTTTATTTGCTTTTTTATTTTTTTTTTTTTTAGCAAAGTTGTACTCTGTAGTCCAGGTTTGCCTGAAACTGAGTGTGTAATTCCCAATTGCTAGGATTATAGGTTTAAGACACCACACCCTTTCCCAAGATCATTGTGAAACCTCAGGTATATCCAGGCAACCAATCAGTGAAAATTATATTTTGACTCTAAGACTGTAGAAATAGACAAAAAAAAAAAAAAAATTGTGTGTGTATGTGTGTTTAGCTTAGACTCATTACCATAGCAATTTCTGAGACTTCCTCATTTATTTCAGGTCATAGGTAACAGGAACACATTTTGGAGAGTACCATATAACTATATCTCGCTATGGTGTAACGCACACTTCTCCGCTCCACAAAGCGGTGATTTATGGGGAAACCTTTGATAAAGATCTTCTCCTTTTGGGAAAGTGTGGGTGGTGGTGATGGTGCTAGAAACCAAAGAACAAGCAGAAAGGTCAAACGAAGCAGTGGGTCCTTCTTGGCTGCCCCAGTTCAGTCTGGTGAGACAAGGCACAGCTTGTCTCTATATTTGCCTATGTGGAATTCTACAGATCTTTGTAAAAAGGAGTGTTTTGGGGGCAATGCGAACATCTGATGCCATCTAAGAAGAAAAGTCTACATACAAATTTAGACTTTACTAAAATAACCAGGTTTCTTGTGGTCTGATCTTTACGGGCTTTTAAAAATCAACCAGGGAGATATAGTTTATTAGTGTGCTCTACAGGACAGAATCTTAGCAGATAGTTACGTGGGCACGTGGCATGTGTTTCGAGAATCCAGCCTACTTTGGGATTCAGACTCTTAAGGTATTTGTTCAGAGGTGTTTGAGCCTTCAGTTGCAAGGTACTTGAGGCAGAAACAGCCACATTGGGCTGATGTAGACTTGTCAGGTAGACTTTACGCGTTTAACAGTTGTGATCAAATATAGGTGCCCTATCCTTCAAGTAATTTTGACTCCCAGTTACCCCTTAGCTCCTTGTAGGGTTTATAACTGGGTTGTTTTCCTTCAGTCCAAACTGTGGGTACAATGTTCAACTTAACAGAGAATCGAAAATAAGATGCTTATCTCTTCTGCATTATCCAACCATGCATGCTTGTTCCAAGAACAAAGTACAGCATGTTTTACAGTATTTGATCACACAAACTTTTCAGTCTTCTTTGCTCCCTTAACCTACCATAAGATGTGACCTCCTTGCCTTTTAGCCCACAAAGTAACAATGGTGCTGGTGACGCTGAACTAAAGAAGGCAGCTTGTCTGGAGAAATTACCACCATATTTTTTTTCCCAATAAGTAAATACAGAATGTAAAAATTTCCAGGAGAATGTATTAGTTGCAATCAAGGATTACTCGCACTAAAGGAGTATTTGTGTTTAGTAAATGGATGTTGTGATGAATTTGCTTTGGGGTAACAAAAAAAAAAGTCAACCTTCTAGCACCTTGATAGAGTACTGTGTCTTTGAGTTAAAGCTTGTAATAATGCCTCTATGTGGTTGAGCCAACTACCTCTTTTTTTGTAACAGATAAGAGTCTTCAGGATTTGAATTCTGTCAATTGTTGTAGAAGTTACTTATAAATTTGCAGTCTATGACAGTTAATGTTCATTATGCAAATCAGTTGTCTACATGGTTAAGTGACACAGTTAAGAATGTGGATGCTTTTTCACAGCTTATGAATAATATTGTTTTACTAACAATACTTTTAGACCGATGGAGACTGATAGGAGTTGAAGTGACTGTTCAAGTTTCAGGTTTTGAAATGAATACGGATGGCTGTTTAGCAACAAACCAAAAAAAATTGCCTCTTAATCTACATATGGCACATCACATATATAAATAACTTCTTGGTTTGCCATCAACGCAGTGATATGTAAGCAAACCAAGAAACGGGAATTAAATGACCAAAATCAAAAAGGTAAACAGAAGGGGTAGAATAGAACTCCATAGGGAAGGGTCCACAGAACTCTTTCATAACCCACACTTTACTAAATCTCTAAGGGCAGATGTCATAGCAGTTGCTGGAAATCTTTCTACAGTTTCCAGGATGTGTTTGCATCCTTTTTTTTTTTTCACCTACTGTATTGTGTAATCTATAGTCAGCAGTGACTAATTTACATTAGGTTTCATCTTGAGCCTGACTCAGGTTCAGTTCTCCTTAAAGGGTTTCAACTGAGCAGCATGTGGGAATCATATGCAAAGAGGCTTCTCCAGGCAAGACAGAGCATAGCCCCAGGAAGGTCACAAGGGTCAAGCTGATTACCTCCTCCAGCTCTGGCAAGCTCAGGGCTCAGCTGGGTTACCCAAGTTCACCAGGAGCTATTGACATTCAACTGCTGCTCTCTCCCATTACCAGATCAGCAGGAAACTGTCTGGGCTTCAGGTTAACTCTTCTGTGCCCTGTTTCAAGACTTCTGTGAGGCCGGAACCAGAAACCGGTAGTTCAATTTATTCATGCTTACTATTCACGAAGCGAACCTTTACATCAATGTCTAATTCAGTTTTATAGGTGGAAATAACAGTCCACACAATCATTTCAAAGGCGCTAGATAACACACGAGTAAATACACTTGTTTCATGTTTATGCATGCTGCAGTCTGAGTTTATTTTGAAAGTGAAAGTACAGAGAAATGTTGAATCTTCCCACTAACAAAAATCAGACAAACAAACAAACAAGCAAACAAAACCAGGTCCTACTTAGTTCTGAATAAATTAAGTCACTTTGATTTTTTTCTACTTATTTTCTTTTTTAAAAAAAAAAATTGCAATTGTTCCAATTCATTGTCATTTAGAGGTATGTGTTTACTAGCTAAGAGTTCATTAGCTAAGAAATGAAGTCCAGGCTCAGGGAGGAAGAGCATCCAGTGTGAGGTCACAGACACAGGTATCTGTGTAATAAGCCTGTTGCTTCAGGCTTTCATTTCCTGCTGACTCATTAGGATCTTCTAGAAGTGACTTAGCCTGTCTGGCTCCATAACATTTTTTTTTTTTTTTGTAAATTGAGAATAATATTTAATGAATCCACAAAGCACGTTGCTATGGTAGCAACCAGAAGGCTGACTCACTGTTAAATCTAAGAGCCACTATAGTTTAACTCTAATTGCAAGACTACCTCTGTTTAGTATTCAACTGGCCCCGGAGTACACATTAGAACCAATCCTTGGTGGTGAACTGTTGACAAGTAGGCCAACTTCCTTTACCTACTGTGTGTGTGTGTGTGTGTTTTCATATATCATATTATATTTAATATATATTAAAGTATTAAGTAGTAAAGTATAATATATTCTTTTAAGGACTGAGGACTTGTAAGACAAAGCCTTACCCTTAAAGGAACTTACAGGAGTTTTTCCAGAAGATAAGGGAGTTATGAGCAATATGGTCAATTCAGAAAATCCAAATGTGTAATTTAGAGCCCTTTTGGACTTTGGAGTTGTTACCCACTTTAATTTCCAGCTTTGTTCCATGACTGAGCTAACTGCCAAAACCAAAGACGACTCATAAAGACTCTCTCCTGTGACTTTGATCACAAAGGCAAACAAGAAGCCTCTGACCTACCTGGTTGGACAGACCGGTCGTTCTCCTCATTAGCTCTTTAGATTAGGGGCAGTGGGATGCACTGACTAATGCTAGTTTACAGTGGTGTTTAGCTCTGTCTGACCAAGTTTCTTCCTTTCCTATTCAAACACTCCCTCCTTCCCAGCTTTAGCCTCTGGGATTGTTACATTGAGCTTGCTGACATTGCTCCCAAACACTCCTTTTTGACTCCCATTGTGCTGGGTAGGAATTGGTCATTTCGTCAGGTAACAGGCTCACAGCCTCTGAGTCATCTTTGATTTTTTTTTCCCTTTGCTTTGACATGCACAATTTTCTCTATATATCTCATCCACTCTGTGTCCAGTCTGGGTCTCATTTCCTTTTATCTTTTTCTTAAGATCTCTCTCTCTATGTTTCTCTCTTTCTCCCTCTGTCTCTCTCTGTCTCTCTCTGTGTCTCTGTCTCTCTCTGTCTCTCTGTCTCTGTCTCTGTCTCTGTCTCTGTCTCTCTCTCTCTCTCTCTCTCTCTCTCTCTCTCTCTCTCTCTCTCTCTCTCTCTGTCTGTCTCTCTCTCTCTCATTTCTCCAGCGATACCCTCAGAGATCACTGGCTAAAATTTGAACTAAAGAAGGTTACATTTTAACTCTGGCTCCAACTTACATATGTCATCCTTGTGACTATGATATTTACTGTTTTCTAGAAGCTTTCTACATCTTCATTCCTCCTCTTCCTCCTCTTCCTCCTCTTCCTCCTCTTCCTCCTCTTCCTCCTCCTCCTCCTCCTCCTCCTCCTCCTCCTCCTCTTCCTCCTCCTCCTCAATGTAGTCTACATATTCTATGTGTGGATGTTCCCTGCCATCTGCATCTGCTTGTCTATAGTTGGTTGGTATTCTATAATTCTTCAAGAATGGGTTCATAGGTACCTGTAGCTGCCACAGATTTGTTTTTACAAATAACCTGTTGTGAGATTTGTAACTTTTAAGAGTGACTTTTCTTAGGGCATCAGCCTCTACCAGAAGTACCATAGCTGCCTGTGTTACTTCTAAGTCCTATAAAGATAGACGAGACTGTATTTTGTGGCGACTGGATCCTCTCTGCTATGTAGCATGAGACTTTAGGACAGTCGATCATTATTTATTACAACTATATAAATGAAGTAGAATAAAGGCTATCACTTCTGAATATTTTGAAATATTTCAAATATTAAGATATCAAAATTTAGTGAAATTCATTTCCTCCCTCCATCATTTTCTCTACTCAAAATTTCTGAAAAAAGAAGGACAGAAATGAAAACTAAAAAAGTTATGGACTTTTTAGTAGAAGACTACTCAATGAAGATTACAATGTAAGTGACAGTTAATAACATCAAGAGTGAAAAATCCCATTAGATTGTAAATAGGACGAAAAAAAAATCAGTGAAATCAAATTATTCTTATTAGGATTTTAATTAATAGGTTTCAATAATGAAGGTTTCCTCGGGAATATTGACGATGATGTACAAGCAGGCTGCTTAAGTAGTCAGCTCTATCCAGGAAGCCAAGAGAAGAACACAGAACAAAAAGTAGTTTCTGGAAAACAAAGATAACTTAGTGTCCTATTAGCATAACACAGTTACAAAATTAAATACTAGAAAATCGAATCCCAAGGAACAAATGAGTGCCGCATCTTTAGATATAAAAAATTTTGTTTGTGTGGCTTATTGTGTTGGGTTTTAAGAAAGGTACATTTTATGGAAGGGAGGGTTTGCCTGGCTTTTATAAACTACCAATCCAGGTTTGAAATAAAAGCTTACCAAGACAGAGCAGGAGAACAGCTAAACAAATGTTTCTGGTCAAAGTTTACATGTGACACAAGAAACTACAGAAATAAAGTTACAATGAGTCAAGGAAAACTGACTTTTTTTTTTTTTTTTTTTTTTTTTTTTTTTTTTTTTTTTTTTTTTTTTTTTGCTATCATGTTCAATGACAAACGAACTTCTGTCTGTATAGAAGCCACATGATTGGACAAAAGAATATGCTCTAAAGCTAACAGACGGAGAGGAGTCACAGCAAGCCTCATCTAACCATGTCATATCTGGCCTCATTTCACTGTGTTCCTTCCTCCCAGATGAAGAAGAGGGTCCCTTTGAAGGAGGGTCCTGTGACCTACTACCAGATAAGGTAGGTCAAAGACTTGCTTATAGTCACCTACCACAGAAAACCCAGAAGAGGTTAGAATCTTATTTCTAGGTTTGTGGGTATCTTTAGGGAAAGAGCAAGCTAGTTGATAGCCTCTACCTTAGGGAGGGGGAAGAGAGAGACTAGATTGTATGGCTTGCAGAAGAAAAAGGCTTGGTAGGAAGAACTGGGAAAGGGTCAGGTAAACGTTGTTTCTGAGTACCCTTCCTTCAATTTGAAGCATTCTGGATGCACTCTGGGATGTTTTATTTAGAGCACAAACAATATTGTGAAGTATCTTTCTTATAACAATCTTAAAATTTAGTATACAACATATTAGATATCATGATGTTTTAATTGGTTATTTTATTTATTTAAATTGCAAGTGGTATCCCCCTTCCCAGTTTTCCCTCCGCAAATCCCCAATCCCATCCCCCATAACTCCTGCTTTTATGAGGATGCTCCCCATCACCCACTCTCACATCACTGCCCTAGCATTCCCCTACACTGGGGCATAGAGCCTCCACAGGACCAAGGGCCTCCCCTTCCATTGATGCCAGATAAATCCATCCTCTCCTACATATGTATCGGGAGCCATGGACTGGCACATATATACTCTTTGGTTGGTGGTTTAGTCTCTGAAAACTCTGGGTGGTCCAGTTAGCTGATATTGTTCTTCCTATGGGGTTGAAATCCTCTTGAGCTCCTTTAGTCCTTCCCTAACTCTTCCATTGGGGTCCTCATGCTCAGTCTGATGGTTGGCTGTAATCATCCGCATCTGTACTGGTCAGGCTCTGGTAGAGCCTCCCAGGGGACAGCTATTTTAAAAGTGTACTTCAGTAGATTCTCTTTCTTCTTCATCTCCTTTACTCGTTGCTATCCTTAATCTCACTTGCATCCTCTCTCCAGGTGTCTTTTCCTCTTTCTCCTCCCATATGAATGTATGTATGTATGTATGTATGTACACATGTATGCATGTTTGTACATATACACTGCAGGTAATCATTCACATATGAGAAAGAAAAGTTTTTAATGTTTTTATGTCTGAGTCACCTAGTTTAACATTACACTTTCCAAATCTATCAATTTCCTCAGATCTATTCGTTTGCTATGTACCACATAGGCTGGCTCCATTCCATTGCTCTTAAGAATAGAGCAGCACTAAACACGACTGTGTAAGTATCTCTGTGGAAGGGTATGGAGTCTTTGGAACATATGTGCAGGAGTGGTCTGAAGCCTGATATTGTAGTTCTATTTTTAATTTTTTGAGAAACCTCCATTTTGATTTTTAAAATGGCTGTGCTTGTTTGTAATCCAACCAATGGTAAATCGCCACCACTGTGGGGTTTTGTTTTCTTTGTTTTGTTTGTTTGTTTTGTTTTGTGTTTTTTTTGGCTGGGGGGGTCAGATTTCTTTTCTTTTTTTTTTAATTATTTTTTTCCCCACTGAGACAAGAGTTTCTCATTGTAGCCCTGGCTGTCCTAGAACTCACTCTGTAGAACAAGCTAGCCTTGAACTCAGGAATCTACCTGCCTTTGCCTCCCAAATGCTGGGATTAAAGTCATGCACCACCCCTGCCCAACTAAATCGTTTCTCTTATCATTTCTCTTGCCTTGAGATTATAGTTACGTCACTTCCCCCTTCTGTTTACTGGTCTAAACCTTCCTTATAGTCTTTCCTTGTTCTTCAAATTCATTATACAGACTCAATGGGTTATATTAATGTATTTAGGAATGTACAGGTACGTATTTATTTTATTTTTAATGGTGTGTGTGTACTTGTATATGGGTATGTGCATTCAAGTGCTGGTACCTGTGGAGGTCAAAGGTATTGGACCCCTTTGGAGATGGATTATAGGCAGTTGAGAACTACTCAGCATGGGTTCTGGGAATCGAACTTGGGTCCTCCATCAGGACCCCAGGTACTCTGAACTCTCTCTTGCTTTAGTTTTGTATTTAATGTTTTACAGTATTTTAAAGTTTTGAAGAACAGCCCCCTATGTGAAATATAGATAGTCAATATTTTTCCCATCCTGTGGTCTACCTGTAGGCTCTGCTGATAGTTTCCTTTGCTGTGCAGATTTTAATTTCACGTAATCTCCTTCGTTGATTCTTGGCTGGGTCTAGTCTCTTTGCTATTGGAATTCTGTCTTCAGCTTGTTCCTAACCATGTTCTATAAAATGGATTCTCCCTGTGTCTGCTATTACTTTTAGCAATTTAGGCTTTTAAGTTACTGTTTTTGATAAGTCCAGTTGATTGTTTGCAGCTCATCTCTGACAAACTCTGGACTCTCCAGCTTCAAAATTCCAGTTCTGGATGAATTCTTGCAGCCTTGAAAACAGTTAGTTCTTCAGGGAACTCTCGACGCCTGGAGTCAAAGGCTGAGTCTCTTATTAGCATTGGGACAGTTGCGATTAAAAACCTAATACTGGGGTGAATTCAGGAACGTCTGAGATCAAAGTCTTGATCACTGTGATATTATGGAGCTGCTGAGAATGAACCCTTGCTCTACAGCAAACGCCCAGAGTTCTGTAGCCAAGTTTCCATCTCTGCAACAAACTTTGGAACCACTAGAGCCAAAAGTCTGCTCCCATGGTGAACGTTGTTTCAGTTGAACATGTTTGCGTATTGGCACAGTTTCAGAATTTTAAAAATAACAATAAATTCACAAGGCCCAAGATTTTCAATGACAGTAATCTGTGGTACAACGCCTCTTACCCTGATAATCCAGCTGTGGCACTCTTATCCTTTTCCTCTAATTATAATTAGTACCATTAACTCCCATATCACACAACACATAGGAATGATATCTCTGTGGTGTTTACAACAGGAATGCAAGTTAAAGAGGCAGAAGCAGAATTTAAAAGGTGTCGGAAATGGACTGAAAAGAGGCCATTTCCTACTGGACCAACCAACCAACAGCAAGGTGAAAGACAAAACTGAGGTTCAAGGGCAGGAAACACTGGCTTTAGGTCTAGGTCCAGATGACCAAACAGGTGGAAGGACAGAGAGTCCAGGAGGCCACATCAACAATGGCGACTATGCTGAGTCCAAGTCCCAGGAACAGTGAGGCTCGAGGGGCCTGATGCTTTTGGCCCTTTATTCACGAGACTATCAGGTGATAGACTAGTTTGAGACCATACCATCACAGGGTTGGGTGTCTATCACTTTATGGGATCCAGGTGTTGAAGTTACACCCTATCTTTTGTTCTGGTACATATGATAAGCACTTGGGCCTGGTTTCACTGATATGATTTTAATACACCCAGGTGTCCAATTAGTTTCAATTCACCCCCAGTAAACTTATAGGGTGTAATTCCAGGAACAAGTGATTTATATTATAAGCCTGTGTTGGAGGTTGGTACAGTACAGATAATATAGCTTCTGGGGCCATCCAGGAGCTAAAGTTATCCTTCTCCCTCAAAATGGAGAAAGAAGCTATTGGTGAAATGGAATCTTCTAGTGCAATGAAGAGCCTGGAAAACCATTTGTTTTTTAATACAATATGGAATAACTTAGAGTGGTACATAGCCTGATCTCTACACTTGGGGACATTGGAGCCAAACGTCTCATTGCCCAGGGAGCACTGGGGTCAAAGGAGTAAACTCTAGGACCACTGAAAATGTTGTCTCTTGATCACTCTATGACCACTGGAGTCTGGTCCAGTAGGAATTCTGCCACTTATGGTTGGAAACACCATTTCTAGAATAAACTCTAGAATCCCTGAGATCAAAGCCAGTCATCTGGGGGCATTTTACAGCCGTTGGGTCCAATTCATTGTGCTAGACAGAACTCGGAAGCCAGAGAGTAACAGCTTACATTCTACTGTAAACTCTGAAACCTCTAGTTTCCGGGTGAACTGTGGGCCTGCTTGGATAAAAGCTAGGATTCATTCCATGGTGGATTCTGTGATTCCTAGATCCAAAGACCTGATTCCAGGTGAACTCTTCGAGCCCTAGGGTTAAAACTGTGATTGGGAGTATTGCTGGAACAGTGGATGTCAAAGTTCTGGTACTGTGGGAAAGCTGTGGTCCAAACCCTTCTGCCTGGGAACTCTGTGGTCTCTGGAGTCAAAGGTGAAGTGCTGCTGCACTCACTGGCTATTACTGGAGCCAAAGCTTCGGTTTTATGTCTAACTCTGGTACCTCTGGAACTAAAGCCTTAGTCCTGCAGCAAAGCCTGCAACACCCTGAGCCAAAAACTGGTCCCTTGGTGAACTACATACCAGGGAAACACTGGGATTGCTGGACTGGCTTCAAAGAAATTGAGAAACTACCTTTTGAAAAATGGAGCTGTAACACATTGGGGAATATGATCAAAGCCATCATGGAGGCCCCACCCCCACACCCCATAAACACTCATTTGTTCCTATCTGTAAAAAGAGGCAAGTTGCATGTGATCTAACTAACTGTCACGTTTAACCTGTAGGACAGAAACGGTCACTTTCACTTCATTAGAAAGGAATCCATTTTCTCTCAGCTTTCTGGACAGAAAATAGTGAGATTGTAGCAGATGTTTTTCTTTGTGTTTAACTTACTGTTGCTTCTGTTGGGAATTAAAGTGTTAGGGTCCAAGAATATCTGAAGGAAAAACCCAGACTCAGACAGTATGGACAGACAAAGAGCATTTATTCTGCAGAAATTACCAAGGTGCAGAGGCCAACCGTTTGTCAGAACAGTCATGCCTCAAGGGGCTTGCAGGACCTTTTTTATGAAGGGCTAGGGGAATTTTCCAGAAGGGTTAGGTAACTTCTAATATTGTTGGTAGGGGTAAAGCAGGGACATTAGTACCACTTCGATTGGTTATTATGTTAGTTCTATTATATTTGGTGAGACCTTGAAGATCTTTAGAAGCCATCTCAGTTTTGGCCTTGATATCTCTTCCAGATAGGTGTCCCAGGAGCTGATTCAGCTCCAGACTTATCCTCCCTAAGTCAGGGCCTAAAGTCATTTAATAAAGGCCCATTGTCAGTGGCTCTTTCTTAGGAGCCCAGTATGCTTCCTGGGGAATTGAAAATTTTATTCTCAATGTTTTCGCACCTCTCAAAGGAAGTGTCAGAGATGAACTTTAATCCAATTTGTGACTCCCCTACTATTGCACCAATCACCCATTGTCTCCAAAGCTTGCTGTTGTCTTCTCTCCAGCACTTCCTTGTGCATTCTGACCCATATACACTTTGACTCCATAAGGATGACTTCACAGCAAGCTGATCCATCTGCCCTCTGGTTTCCCAGAAGATTAGGCTCAGGCTGCAACTGAAATTGTGCTTCAGGTAACCTGGAGTCATCATTTTCCAGACAGCCTCCAGACATCTCCACTCAGATGCACGCATCATTCTCTTGCAAGCCTGGCAGCACCACCTTCTTCTCTTCCTGGGTCTTCCTCTCAGTGAAGTCAGCTTGCGGTTAAGCACATATTGCCTCTGTGCTGTTTGTGGGGGTTCTTACTAATAAATTGCCCAAGAGAGAGATCTGAATGGAATGAGCCTTTGTGTATATTACGTTTGAAAATCATTTGGTAAGGTGAGTAACAAGGGCAATTTCCCAGATGTCAATGGCTTCACATTTGCCTTCCTCTCTGGGCACGTCTCAGTCGCTCCCTCTACTAGAGAACGGGTTACTTCAGGTGGCTTCGGGTTACTGAGAAAGGGAAAACAAGATCGGAAGGATGGCTTGTTAAGAGTTTAGGAGCACCTAACCAGAACCCAGTAATTAGATCCAATTGGAATCAATTAAAATCTTGTAACCTATGCATGAGTATCATAGCATGCAGCTAGAATCTCCGTACTTGGGAGCTTGAGTCAGGAGGATCTTGAGAATGAGGCCAAACTGAGCTATACGGAGAATGGGAGGCTACCCTGTGCTACAGAAGCAGATCTTTTCTTTAAAGAAAAAGTTTAAAACTTAATTCATATTAATAAGTATTTTGTAACAGCTATAAAGCTCTGGTACTGAACTGTCACCTTGAAGTCACCTTTCTGCTTGATTTTGACCCTTCATCTATCATAGCATATTTTTACTCCTTTTGTACTAGTTTAGTGTGTGAGCTAGGCTGGAGTTAGACATTCAGATATTGACATAAAGTGTCCGTTTAAACTGCACAGACAGGTAAAAAAAAAAAAAAAAGATTATAATCTCTCAAACCACATCCTTCACCCTTGCTCCCTTTTCCCCAGGGGTATCAACCTTGAACCACAAAGGAGAACTTCTGCTTTTTAACTCTTTAACTCTCTGTGGGAAATCATCAGATATAATCTCACAGAAGCTGGGTAGGTCACAGAAACCAAGCAGGGCTGAGAGAGGAGGACACAAGGACAAAAGGATAGCACAGAGCTGCTTGTCAGCTCCTTCCAGATACTCCCGGGTTACAATACAGCATTGGTGTATTGGATCTTTTCTCTTTGACCAGCCCCGCCCTGCATTGTTGCAGTAATTAGCTAAACCACTTTGCTCCCTGGGTGGGTCACCCTCCCAGCACCTCCTCTGCTCGAGCCCTCTGGATTCACACACACACACACACACACACACACACACACACACACACACACACACTTCAGTTAATTTTAGTACGCCTTGACTAGCTCAGAGGTTGGACAGTTTTAATCCTTCCCACTGTCAGCAAACACTCCCTCTCAGGTACTCCTGAGTTAACATCGTTAATATTTATATTTCACCTCTGCTACCCCAAACACAATTGAGGAAGTGGTCCATGTGACCACTTGCCCTGATTCTCACATGTTGCCAGGCCTTTAGGTCTGGTCTTCTTCCCTGTCATAGTGATCTTTCCTTCCTCTCCTCCAGTTCCTAGCCTGGGCAAATCCAAATATTCCACCTCCATTTACCTGCCCAGTCACTGACTGTTGGCTCTTTTTTGATTTATCAAAAACCAATTGGGGACAAGGACATTCAGGGTTTGCACCCTCAGATTCCCAATTTTGGGGGCCAAATTAATTCAAAGGATTAGAACCAATCCCCAACACTTAGCCAAAGAAGCCAGAAATCTGAAATCTTTAGTTTACTTCTCATAAACTGCAACCAAAAAGGCTCTTGCAGAATGATTTTATGGGCTATTAGCATCGCAACTGGGTTCGACAGTACGTTCATGACTCTGCTTCAAATTTACAACTTCAAAATAATTTGCAATTGTAAATTCCCAATTTACAATTTGAAATAGCTTATTTTTTTTTAAAGAGAAGCGTATGAATTGACTGATTCTAATTCTATTTTTTTTTTACTGTATTTCCCCCAACTTTGATTGCATTACTATTAAGCATTATTTTTGTTGTTGTTGTTCTTGTTCAGCAAAATTGTCATTAATTATTTTATGTTATGAAGACAGGAAAATAAATAACCTCCCATCTATGCTCTCCATACCTGTTTGGATCTTTCAGTTGTACCACTATTTACTTTCATCAAATTTATATTATTTAAAATCTATCCTAGTACAGTTGACTACAAATTGAAATTCTAGACTTTATGTAAAAATACAGTTGCAAGCAACACATTCAGTATTATGCTTGTCACAGAACTGTGGACAGTGATGTCCTCCTAATTTGTTGTTGGTCAATATTTCATAAATAAAGGCCAAGTGGACTTTTTTTCCTAACAAAGGATGTATTACTCAGAATCCTTCATCCTGGTGATACTGGACCCCAGATTTTCATACCCAGATCTTTGTTCTTCCATGAGTTTCCCATTTTCATTTCCTTTATGAGCAGTAAAACCTTCACCCTTTATTTCAGCACCATGTTCATCCAGTAACCATATGCTGAAGTTAACCCATTCATTTCTAGAAACTTTGTGATAGGATCTTTCCATGCTCATTTGCCAGTTCTGACAAGCTTTCTTCTCACATGCCACGGAGTCTAACCTCAGGGCTTCCTGTAATCATAGCTTTAAATGTGTCTATTATTTCTTAAAGTCATGGCTTCACTTGCTTCCTTTTGTTGCTTTTGTTTCAAACTATATCTATGGCTTATCATGTATGAGGTTCTGGGTTCAACCTTAAAGACTGGAGAGACAGAAACATATGAAGGATCCACAGTATGGTTTTAATAGACAAAGATGAGTAGACAGCCCATCATGTGTCTGATCATGCCATTACATGCTATCACATATTTATCTGCCTTTACACTGAAAACATGTCTGATTTTCTTGGTGACTACACATAGCTTTTTTAACTTGCACCTAATTGTGAAGTCATTTCTTCACAAGTAATGTGTCTGTAGAAGCTTTTGGATCTTCTGATATAAATCTCCATTTCTCTTAAAAGTTTATATATATATATATATATATATATATATATATATATAATCTTTTTTTTCATTCATAGCAGTTTCTTGAGTACTTTTTGTGTTTTGTTCACGTGGGCAACATACTCCTGAATTTGAAATTAGAATTCCATCCCTGCCTTGTGTCTTAGTTAGGGTTTTACTGCTGTGAACAGACACCATGACTAAAACAAGTCTTATAAAGGACAACATTTAATTGGGGCTGGCTTATAGGTTCAGAGCTTCAGTTCCTTGTCATCAAGGCAGAAACATGGCAGCATCCAGGCAGGCATGATGCATGTGGAGCTGAGAGTTCTACATCTTCATCTAAAGGCTAGTGGAAGAGTCACTTGAAGGCAGCTACAATGAGGGTCTTAAAGCCCACACCCACAGTGACACACCTACTCCAACAAAGGCACAGCTACTTCAACAAAGCCACACCTGAGCATATACAAACCATCACAGCTTTCTTCTGTCATTCTGAGACCATTTGTCCTGGTCACTACTATTTCCTGTTAACCCTTGTCTTGCTTTGTCTTTTTTTGCCTCTTCTGCCCCATTTTCCCCTCTAGTCCCTGCTCTGTTCTCTTGTCCTCTCCCCTGCCCAGCACTCCTCTCCTCTTCCTTGCCCCCTCTTCCTGTCCCCCGACCTCTCCTCTCTCCTATTCTATTTTGCTCTTTTCCTGGTCCTTCCTTCTTTCTTTTCTCATGGTTAAGGATTGAATCCACAAGGCCCTAGACAATGCTAGGCAAACACTCTACCACACTCCTAACATGAGCTTTCTTTCTTGATTCCTGGTTTTTCTTAGATAAGTGTAAATTTATTGTCTATTTAATGTTATGAATAAAAGACTCAATTGTTAGATGTAAGTAACAGAGGGAGAATTTTTTTCTCCTTCATGCAAGTGCACAGAAAACAACAGACAGATGTATGTCTTCCCCCATCCCCCCCTTTTAAAATCAAATCACACATATTTTGTTCCACTCCTTTTGAGGGACTGTTTATCTTTAAAAAACTGAAAACAGTCACTTTAAAAAACTTATTTATTTATTTATTTATTTTTATTTTATGTGCCTTGGTGCTTTGCACATTTTTTTTTACATGTATTTTCATGTGAGGTTGTCAGATTCCCTAGAGCTGGAATTACAGACAGTTATGATATGCCATGTGGGTGCATGAAGTTGAACCCAGATCTTGGGAAAAAGCAGCCAGTGGTCTTAACTGCTGAGCTATCTCTCCAGGGCTAGAAACAATAAATTCTTAATGTAATTTTATTCTTAAATACCACTTTATTTATTTACACATATTATTTTAAATAAACTTCATTTTAAAAAATAAACTTGTAAAGAAATAATACACCACATACCAAATCTGTACAACTAAATGAACTTATTTTCTAGACACCAAATCTGTACAACTAAACAAACTAATTTATAGTTAAAATTAATATTCAAAACAGAAGCTGTGAAACTTCATGTTGAATTCTATACTTTAGGCATCAAATATATTTTATGCAACTATGCACCACCAAATCATATAAAATATTATATTAAACCATAACAAAGGGCAATGTAATAGTTATTTCTATCATTGAGGTTTGGCAGATTCTTTTGAACAAAGAAAGATTTAAGATATAAAGGTTTTCTTGCTCTCTGCTTTTACCCCTGTGCCGTTCTGGCTGTTGATCAGAAGATCTTGCCATGTGAAAATCCTGGGTAGTGCAATCTGCCACTCTCAAGGTTCCATGGTTTAATCAGTTATTCTCTGAACACACCAAAACTATTCAATTTGGTCATCTGGCCCTGCAGTGATTTAAATATGTACCTTTCACTTAGCCAGACTGCTATGACATAAACATGATTAAATGAAAGAAGAAAACACATTTCCTCTGTGGATTTTCTTCAGTTCTAATTACATTGAACTAAAAACATCAGTCTATTTGGGAAAGGGAGAAAATTTCATAAGGATCAAGTAATGTACGGATTTAGTCAGCCTCAATAATTTTATGATTGCTAAATATGGCAGTCCTAATTTGTCCAACCGAGGCTTCTAGAATCTCAGTGGGAAATGCAATCCTCAATATTGAGTATTTTCAATATTTGTAAAATGGAAACATTAAGATACTTTGCTTCTCTGTGGGAAAAAATTAGGATATGAGCGTGTATAGGGTATAAAAAATGGGATACCTAATCCATTGATATGAATTCTTTCTCTGGGACATATATTTGAATTTTGGTTCTTAGTTAGCAAACTGTTTAGGAAGGATTAGGAGGTGTGGTGTTCTTGGGAAGAGGTGTGTTACTAAGGGTGGACTTTGGGGTTTTCAAAGCCCCAGTTTCTCTCTCTGCCTGCATCTTGAGGATGTAAGCTCTCATCTACTGTTCTTGTGCCATGCCTACCTGCTGCTATGCTCCCTGCTCTGATGATTACAGCCTAACCCTTTGAAACTGTAAGTAAATCCCAAATTAAATGCTTTCTTCTATAAGTAGCCATGGTCATGGAGTCTCTTCATAGCAATAGAATAGTACCTAAGACCAAAAACAAAGCACAAAGCAAAACAAACTCTCTCTAAGTACAAAAATAAATTCAGATATTTCCGGGTTTATGCCTGTCTAAACAGAATGAATTGTTTAATTTCAGGATGATTCCCATGGCTTGTTTTCTGTTTTTTTTTAATTATTTTCTTCATTAATATATGAGAGATGTATCTTTAACAGTTTCTGCAGTAAGCCTTCAGGAAAAATTTAATTTCTAAATGTTTAGGTTTACCCTATTTTTGTTCAAGTTTAAAAACTTGGTATTACAGTTTATGTAAATTCAAGGATTATTCAGCTGGTAAGTTGGCTCAGTGGGAAATGGCTTGTTGCACAGGCCTGGCCATCTGAGCTCAATGGTGAGTGTAAAGGGAATTTTAAAAAACTGTCTAGTTTTTCTCTACCTATGGCTAGCTACCAAATGAATGATACTGAGATTACTATATTTACTCAATCAAGCTTTGCTGTCAATATCCTGCCAGTCATTGATCTATTTTAATTCTCTAAGGTAAGCTGGCTACCTCTCAACCAAAATCTCCAAGATACTTGCATTTAAGTGTTGGTCAGGTTCTCTGGGATTCAGATGTTTTTCCATATTGTCTCCTCCTCCTCCTCCTAGAGGCTGAATCCCTTACTTCTTGCCACCACCCATCCACAACCTGGCTGGATGAAGTTCTGCCCTATTTTCTCTTCTGCCTAGCCATTGGATAGTCAGCTTTTATTGACAAGGAGGAGAGTAAATGGTAAGCATTGTGTGCAAAAACTTGAAACAGGAGATATTTGGAGTAAACACTATAATGCCATGTCTGGATTACAAGAAGATATGAGGGCAGAAAAAAATCAGCATTTGATTAGCACAAGGATGATCTTTACACACCACATAAAACATTATGGCTACAGGTGAAAGCCCATGTATAAACATGGAAGGAAAAACCAGCTTTATAAAGCTGCCCTCTGACCTTCACACGCTATTCTTCCTACCCATTCATCCATTATTGTCATACACCTAATAGTAATAAATAAACATTTTTAAAAATTCAGAGGATACTATAAAACTCATGAAATACTGTGAGTGATCCTAGAAGAATCTAGTACAATGTCTGGTAACTCAGATGGGTGTTTATGAAACATTACTTTATGGTCCAGCCTAACGGTTACTGTGGAAAAATACTATCTTATACACAATGCTTGCAGATCTAATGGCTTGTCCTGAAGAAAGAAATGCAAATGTACAAAGGCAGCAACATAAATTCTCTGCCAAAAGAATTTGATATTAAAAAAAAAATTCTAGCAAAAATTCAAATAGATCATGTAACTTCCTGAATGTAGCTTTATAGGGCCGGTTGAATGGACTTATCATTGATTGCTACTTAAGGGAGAACAAACTTAAAGTCAGTCAGTCAATCAATAGGAATTGTTCAAATTACACTTCAACTGAGCATGTCCCTGAGTTTTCTTACTATAATTTATAATGCACTTAGTCATGTGTTAGATACTGTTTAGAAGGCTGTGAACCACAAGGTCCAGTTTCAGAATGCACAGTAAGGAAAACTCTAAAACAAAAAGGCCATTTGAAAATAGTTAAAATACCTTACTTCCATTTCTGGAATATCACAAAAATGGCCCATATTCAGAGTATTACTTCTTAAAGCACTTACTTTTCTTGTTTTGTGTAATGCAGTTATCTTAACCTTATTTTTTTAAACCCTGAATCTATGCGCCATTATTCTCTGCTACCAGTTAAATTCACACTATTGAGGATCAGAAGAATCAGTCTGGTTACTTTGGTTTTTTACTAGCTAGTCAGGATGGAAAAAAAAAAAATACCCTGAAAGGTCCCTGGCAGAATTCTCTTGAATCAGAAAGAAGAGAAAAATGATAGTGTTATTCATAAATGAGTGAATTATCTTTTATTAAATTGTTTTAATTTTACTATTTATTGTTTATTATTTACTTGTTTGTTTGTTCATTTATTGCTGTGATTTGACAATACAGAGGGTCAAAACCAGGACCTGGCACTAACTATGTAAAGATTCTAACAATGAACTAAATCCCTAGACCTCATTTAAAATTTTTTTTTCAATGAATGTCAATCTGTGCAGTCCAGGCTGGCCTCAAATGAGTCACTCTAAGTGCCAGGATTATAGGCACACACTACTGTGTCTAGCTTCTGTGAGAAAATCGAAATGTGTTGCCAGCTCTCCTACCTAGTATTTATCTAGAATTTGGTCATCACAATGTTTAGGTGGCTATTTTTTCTCTAGGGATTCCTAGACCCTCTGTATCATCAAATAACAACGAATGAACAAACAAACAAACAAATGAACAATATATAGTGAAATTCAAACAACTTGATACTAAAGATAATTCACTCATTTATGAATAACACTGTCATTTCTCTTGTCTTTCTGGATAGAGTTAACATTGTCCAGTATAAGGCCAGAAGATAGAGATATCTGTGTCAGCTGGTTTATTTTCAACTTTTCCCAAAATGAGACCACATGGAATTTAAATTATTTATTTTGACTTAAAAGATATAGGAAGCCTCTTTCTCAAACATCAGTGAGGATCTAGGATTAAGGTGCTGTTTAGTCTCACAAGGAGAAAGTTTAGTTAGCTTACCATGCAGAGGAAAACATTGATGAAATGTTCTCTACTCATAGCTGTAAAGCCTTGAAGAAGGGAGTGCTTTTAAGATTTTGTGTTAAAACAGGAATGATGGCACCAGCTTTTAATCTCAGTACTCAGGAAGCATAGAGAAGTAGGTCTCTGTGTTTGGGGTTAGGCTGATCTATAGAGCCAGTTCTAGGACAGCCAGAGCAACATAGAGAAGTTCTGAATTGGAAAAACAAACAAACAAACAGAAAATAAAAAACAACAGCAGCAGCAAAAAGATTTTAGGTTGAGAGAACTCAAGTAAGCAGGCGCTCCTCATGTGTGTTTTGATTCAGAATGTATTGCTTTTAGGAAATGGTTTTCCCATGTGCTTTGGGCCATTCTCTGACAGGCAAGAAAGTAGATTAGAGCATGTCAGGTATCTGCACTTAAGATGATGTCTCCTGGAAAAGTCTTGAATTGTATCTAAGAAACAGTGCATGGATGAGTCTAAGGAATTTTTATCTTTAATGGTAATGGCATTAATCAAAGAATACATGGTTTTTGGACCCAAAAAAATAGAAACAAAAGGACCCAGGGTGACACCTGCCATGCTTAGCAAGGTAGATAAACCAAGAAGTCAAGCGGCAGTCAGACAAATATCCCAACAATGTTTTAAGGTGGATTATAGCACCAGTCCCCAAAATGTTAGCACCGAAGAAATAAAGCCAGAGTTGCCCAATGGTCATCAGTAGTCTAAATGTTTCCCCAGAAGTTTAGGGACCTCAATTTGGGCAAAATCTGAATTCATGGCTTCGGCACTGAAAAGGTTTGTAGAAGTCACTAGTATACTAAGGATATTTTAATACAGGTTTAAGCATGAAGGGTAAGAGCAAGTGAACAACCTAAGGTGAAATTAAGACACGCCTGTGTGGATACACAGACTTCTCAAGAGACACTATTCTTTCTAGGAAGAAAATTTAAGTATAGTATGTTATTTATTTTTTTTAAACCTCCCTTTTAATCTTAAAACAGGACATAAAACTAATTTTTCTTTGATATAGAATTTTGTCCTGTAAGGAGGTTAAAAAGGGAAAATGAAAAAAGTTCAGAGGAAGATAGGTCATAGAGTTGTTCTCCCAATTTATCTTTAGCTCTGCATATCCTCTAACTTAAAAGAAATAATTCTCTATTTATTTTTAACCTTTGTGAAGTGAGATGTAGTTCTTAGAGCTATTAGTAATGCTTATAAATGACCAACTTTATCATTTTAGGTGATACAAAAATGTAACTGAAATATACTATTTATATATGATTTTTAAAATATATATACATATGTATATGTATATATATGTATATGTATATACATTACATCCTTTTGGTCACGCTCAGGGATAGTCTTAGATGCAGGAAAAGAAAGACTGTAAGATCCAGGGAATTGGATAGTGTGGGGCTGTGGCTCACATGGGCATGGGTCCTGTTGGGCTGACTTGTGGATCCCGCAGTGTCTGTCCCCCAGGCGGCTGGAACCGTGGCTCAGGGAGGAGAATTGCAGAAATTTGACTGAGTTCGCTTCAGGGGGATGGGGGGCAGGCGGATATTGGGCTGTGAGTAGTAGCAGAACTCTGCTCTAGGCATGGGAGATCTCAGTCTAAGGTCTGGCAGGGGCAGAGCACTTGGGTCTGTGGTCTCCAGGCTGAGGCGGCTGGCAGGAGCACCCAGGTTCTCACCACTGGGAGAACGTAGAAGGACTGAGGGGTGGGGCATATGAGAGGGACGAGGGAGAGAAGTTCCTACAGCATCCTGTGGGGTGGATGAGACTCTTGGTTGAGGTGACTCACTTGGCTGGGTCACAGCTGGCTCAGCTAGCTTGCTTGAGATGGCAGGACTCCGTGGAGAAGTCCTCTGGTGGGAGATTAGGCGGCGACTAGGTAGTTGAAGACCTTCTCCATAGTCCCCATGGTGGGCCCCGAGTATGAAAGGAGGTCCATGGTTTTAAAAGGTTTATTGTCATGGTTGAAAGTAGATAAAGCTGTACCCTGTGTCCACAGGGCAGACCTGAGGTTAAATAGTTTTTGCAAGGAGGGTCTGGGAAGAAATGCTTAATTGGCTACGCCCTCTGGCCTTTAGGTATCTCATTAATATGGAGATCTCTTGAGGCTCTGAGGCCTGCAGTCACGCCCTATACCTGTGCTATGTGACCATACACAAGAGGGAAGTCTTTATTCCCAAGACTAGTTGTTCAGTACAAACTGAACTTGATGGAGGTTAAAAATAAAAAAAATAAAATAAAAAGAAAGCTCCAAGTTTGAATACTAGAAAAAGGAAGGTGAGAAGATGGTTATGAAAGGAGTTAGGGAGAAATTGAAAATATGTTCAAAATTAGTTGAGGATTGTCTCAAAGGATTAGTAAATATATTGCTCCCCCACCCCCCTAGGATATTTAGTTAACCAGATAAATCAAACCAGTTCAGAGATAATAAATGTTTCCCACTGAGGGAAATGCAAAGAGATTAACTTTATTTAGATTTCTAAACATTTTTATTTGATTTATTTATTCTTATTTTATGTGTACTAGTCTTTTTCTTGAATATTTATCTGGACATTCCATGCACTTCTGGTACCCAGGGAGGTCAGAAGATGGTATTTGATTTCCTAGAACTGGAGTTTGTCAATGATTGTTAGCCCCTGTGTGGATGCTGGGACTTGAACCTGGGTCCTCCAAAACAATGACAAGTGCTCTTATCTACTGAGCCATCTTTCCAGCTCCTCAGGTTTGCCTTAACGTTTGTATGTTGAGTGAATGAACATATTTATCAAACATAAAGTCAGCTGGAATAACAAATATGTATTTGCTTTTCTCCAAACACATTTTCTTTCCTTAGATAAGATGGGGGGGAGGCATGTTTAGAGAAACAGACTGCTAAAGAATTAACAAACCAAATGGTCAGAAACTACCTTCTGTGTCTTCAGAGGACTAAAAGCAAGCAGAAGACAAGGACATCAGAAAACACAGACAACAAAATGATCTGAAGCCAAGATGCTTTCAAAGCAAACCAACAAACTGAATGGAAACCAAAACAAATATAAAGCAAACCAAAACCCCAGAAGATATATAAATATATAGATAAATGAAATTCTAAACAATTAGCTTAGAGTTAACAGCAAATGATCTTCTGAACAAAATACAAGAGATCTGAGGTCCCAAACACTCATCAAAATCCACTCTAGGAGATAATGTCACATGGACACAATGGAAACTATGCTGCTGGTACCTGGCTCCAGGTCATGTGGCTTTTTTGGTGAAATATAGATCATTCTTGTCATCCTGTGGTGGGCACCATATCTTTCAAAAGAAAGACACAACTCTTACCTCAAGGAGATGTGAATCTGTTTTCCTGGGTTACCCCAAATTCCATGTTCCAATGTCATTACAGTTCCTCAAAATTTTATACCAAGGACAACAATAACACCAAAATAAGAAAGCTGTAAGTTAAAACACTTTTCAGATATATTGGTGGCAACATTAGGTAGGCAGAATACAGAATAGTGTATAGTAACTACAGAGCTCAGATATCATCTGACGGTATTCTTATTCTTACGGTTGATGGAAACCAGGATTCTGTTTGTACATTCCAAACAATTTACCAATGGTCACAAACAAAGTTGTGAGCTTACTCTTAGCACATAATCAATAACTGACCATTAGGATGGATAAAGATGGCCCAAACAATTTGTTTCTGGACTCTCAATATTTTATCCTCTCTACCTCATGGAAGTTCTAATGAGGTGATGAGCTTTGCATAGAGTTCAATGGAAGGTGTAGCTCCAGAAACATGTGTTCACATGGGTCGACCATTTTGTATACATTACCATATTTAATACTAGAGACTGACACGACCTCTACATCTGGATGAGAAAAATGAGGTTTATGAAGGTTAATTGAGTTTCAACTTGGAGAAGTAAATTGAACTGGTGTTTTTAGTCCAGAGTCCACAAATTCAGTGGAGAAGGTACAATAACATTTTCTGTCTGCATTAAATCCCCAGAACTAATGAAGGGGAGAGTGGAAGACTTCACGTAATACAGGACATTGAAATTACTGTGTTACCACATGATATGTCCTCTGGATTATTAACATGTATAAAAATGACAGGAGAATTCTCATGAATGTTAAAAGTGGCCAACCTTAGAGGGAAAGAGCCCTCCAGACAGCTAAAAGAATCAACCAGCAGCATTGACACTGACTGCAGGAAGTGACTTTACTCCTGGTAAATTGCAGCATTTCCGATTGGCGCTTGTGCCCTGCATTTGGTAAGTCAGACAAGATGCATAGATCATAGATCTTAAATATTAAGTGGTTGCCTGGAACAGCCTACAAAAGGTACTTAACCTATCATACTATTCACAGCAGGTCAGTTAGCCTTCTTTGTTTTCATGATGTACATTAGACCTAATTGGGGAAGTGTGAGAAACGTGTCATAAATGCACATGAAAATATTGTCAAAGAGGTGACCCATCTAGACTTCTCCTTCCATCCTTTTTCCCTCTTCCTTTCTTCCCTCCTTCTTTCCCTCCCTCCTTCCTTCCTTCCTTCCTTCCTTCCTCTCTCTCTCTCTCTCTCTCTCTCTCTCTCTCTCTCTCTCTCTTTCTTCTTTCCTATCTTCTTTGATTATTTTTGATACAAGGTCTCACTATGTAGCCCAGGCTAGCATGGAACTTACATTAATTCTCTCATTTTAATGTCCCAAGTCCTGAGACTTCAAGCCTGTATCCCTATCCTCAGCTTCATTTTCAACAGAAGTATATAATTAGGTAAGACATTTCAAAGGTAATTGGTCCAAACTGGGATTTTTTTTTTAAAGTTTGGAACAGTATAAAACTTATTTTATGAAGATGAAGTATTTTTAATTATATCAGATTAAGTATGAGTTTAAGGGAACATTGAATAAATTAATATGGCTGGGTTAAAATTTGCCTTTAATACTACACAATCCATAAAATTTTAGAAAATAATTATAAGAGAAAGATATTACACAATACATTCAGGAAGGCTTATTTCGTGGCATCATTCCAAGCAAATTAAACTTTTCATTTGACACTTCATATATTAGAAGCTTTCAAGACTCAACAAAAGGATACAGCAAACACATCTCTCATTTCGCTTCAGAAAAACTTCAGAGTCTGGATAAATAAAAACATTTCAAACATAGTTTTAGGTTGACAACCGAAGTTTTAGCTTTGCCAAGTCATTTGGAAATAAGACTCCACAATCCATTCTAAGGATTATCTGAGAATGAAGGTACTGTAGTAACATGCCTTCATAATTGGAAGGATTTTCCCTGTTGGGACAGCACTAAATTAACCATTCCATGCAACTTCCACTGACCAACATACTATTTTGAAAGACACAATGTACACATTTGGGACAAAGCCCCAGGAAGTCCCAAACCCTAGGTGTGGCCAATAGTCCCAATTAAGGAGATGAGCAACAGTGATGTTTAGAGAAGTAACATTATTTAGTCCATATTCACAAAAAGGAACCAACACAGGGCTTGCCCAACTCAATCTCCATCTTTGGGTTTAAGAAAGTGAGTAAAGGAGGATTGTTTTCTTACAAGGCAACAGGTATGTACACACACACACACACACACACACACACACACACACCATTGTGGATTCTAATAGTCTTGGCATATGTTGTAGATATGAAGGGAAGAACGCTCTAAAACAAAAGTTTAAGTCCCCACAATGGCTTTTATTTTAGAGGAGAGATCTGGATGCTGCTGAGGGAGAGCCATGTTGGCAGTAGTCCTGCTAAGGTCTACCTTGAAAAGAAAACAGAACTACATCTTAGTAATGAAAATGCTGGTCTCTATTTTGCAAACTTGCAGTATTCTTCATGATGCCTAGTTCTGACCACAGAGGAAGAAGCCAAAGACGATAACATTTTAATAATATTAGGTTACATGAATTTTTTTGACATAGTGCATATGGGATGAAATACATGATCGTAATGGAGATAATTGAAGTCACCTGCCAAAAATGGAAAGAGGGCTCATCTTTTAAAATTTGATTGAGTCCCATTAATCACCAAAAGTCCTTCACAACTAAACTACATTATTATTAATATACTGAATATTGTATATTGGTGCAAAATGAAATGTCCTGTGAATTAAAAAAAATTAAGTGGAAAGTTATAACAATACACTTACATGTTAATTTTTAAAATTATTATTATATTAATCATTGTGTGTGTGTGCACATGTGTTAAGGTACATGAAGAAAGATGGGGACAATTTTCAGAAGTCAGTTCTCTCCTTCCAACATAAATTCTTGTTTCAAAAAGGAAAAAGCTATGCCATCTGGCTGGCCCAGTAATCGTTATAGGGAATGGATGTATTTTAAATGAAGCAATGCTACCTATGTTTAACATTTCTTATTAAAAAAAAAAAACCTCCATTTGGGTTGTATGATTTCAAATTATTGTCTGTGTAATGTTGTGATTCCCCCTGGAACAAAAACCTGAAAGGGAGTAAACAGGCACAGCATCTAAATCATTTTTTTTCATAGAAGTAATTTTGATAGAAGTCAAAACTTGATATGATCTATTTTCCAATCATTTTACCCATAGTTAAGAACAATACCTTAAGTTAATCCATGCTTCACTGCAGTTTCTGTATTAGTTGGAGAATAACATTACTGAAATCATTGGCACTTGGATTTTCATCTCTTCGAGTTTGAGATTCAACTTAAAAAGAATTTAACCTCTAAGCACAGCACAGAAAAAAATGGCACCTGGGGCCTAGATCCTCTGAAACAAACAGAAAAATTAACACTGTCACACTTGCAGGGAAAACATATTTTCTTTCTTCCCCTGAAATTCAGCAGATTCTTATTAAGACAAAACTCTAAAACTCTGGTTCCAAATGTTTCATGGTTCCTCAGTTTCCAATCTCTGTTACCTTCATGCTGGCAGATAAGTTTATTTATCATTTGGCTCTACTACCCACACCACATGTTTCCTCCAGTATCATGCCCCTGGTCACAGGCTTATTGGCAGGAGACTCTGACCCTTATGATTCAGTTCTGGGCACCCTGACCTTTGTAACCTGACCTAAGGCGAAGAGACTGTTGACCTTTGCATCCTAATCTTTCAGGATAGTTTTAAATCACTTCAAGTTTGAGTTCTGAGATCTGTTTTAGAGTCTGGTGGGTGGTCTCTTTGGACGCCAGGTGGGAGAGTCTCTTTGGGCAATTAAAAGCACTGTTAACTGCATCACTTTCCAATACAAAGAACCGCTGATTGATCTGAATACAATTTCTGACTTTTCAAAATCCTCCTTTTACTGAAGGTTCTGCTGTTCTGGGATTAGAGACTCACTTCAAGGTGTAAGAAAAACCAGCAGGTAGCCCCCACCCCCACCCCCTTGTTGTGTGGGGAGCTCAGATATGCAAAGTCTGGAAGTTGGAAAGAACTGGAAAACTGCTTACTCTCCTCTCTGTGGGGACTGGCTTTTAACTCATTTCTGGGCCATTTTTTCAAAAACAGCAGTTTTCCTGGTTGTTTTGATTTTGACAGAGGCCTTTCATCAAGTGTCAGTAGCACTCCTCTGAAGAGTCACCAGAGCGATACTATCTAACACCTGCATATTGGCAACTGTAAGGAACATTCTCCCACTTAGCCACATAAGGTTCCTGTTGTCCTTCTTGTCTCTCTGCTTTCAATTTATTCCTACTTCAAAAGAGCTTACCTACAAACCCTTTGAATGTTAATCCCAGTGCATTCTGTGACTGTAGAGATTTCACAGGGGCCTCTAGTGATGCCACTTCCCATAGTAATCCACTCCCCCTTCCCCCCCACTCCCACTTCCCCCCCACTCCCCCTTTCCCCCCAACCTCCCACTCTCCCCTCATTGGCTCTTATCATGATGATTTTCTCCTATTCTTCAATAGACTTCAGTGTTATTTATGTATTCTGAGTACAGTTACTTCTGTCTCAGGTACTTTATTCCCCTTCCACCCAGCTATAAAATTCATTCTCATTGCAAACTTTAGTTTTTAAAACCTATTTTCTCAAGAACGTCTGCTAGAGTTTGACCATGTATTTCTTACATGGAACAGTGGGAAACTCAACCCTATTGTCTTTGAGATATTCTTTAATACTAATGACAGTATTAGTAATTACTACTTCCAGGTCCTATTATTTGACCATATCTTTTTTTTAATCAGAGTGGCAATATTAAATTAATTTAAAAATCAACATTAGATTATTCTCTACACAAAAGAGCTACCAATTAGAGGCCTTGAATTTTTGTTGTTGTTATTGCTTTTGGTATGGAACCATCGAGAAACAAGCAGAATTTTATGACGAAAAGTGTCAGGATACTGTGTACTCATTCTTAAAACAGTCAACCACCCATTGTTCAAGACATCTGGTGTTTATCGGTACCTTTACAATGGCTGTTACTACAAGCAAAAGTACAGAGTGGTCCATGTTGCCTTTAAAACAGGGAATGGAGACACCAAAACAGTAACACCTAATAAGGAAATGAACAGGAGTAGGGGAGAGACATCATCACAAAACCATAACACACCTAGCAGCTATGTGTTGGGGAGGCACAGCATCGTTATTACTAATACAATAAAACAATTTTCTATGCACAAGGTCAGTGTGAAAAGAAACACTTAAGGAAGGAGATCTAAGGTTCAAAATACTACAAAAAAGAGAAAGAGAAAGAAAGATAAAGAAAGAGAAAAAAAGAAAAGAATGAAAGGAAAAGGAAATAAAACTACTATGGAAAGAGCAAGTCACAAGTTGGATTAGAAATTCTGCAGGAGAAACAGTGTGGGCGTGTTTCTACATCTGTCATAGACATATTATCCCTTCTTGCTAATGAAAAGGATGGGTGGTCTCAAAGATATTTATAGTCATGTAGCTTGCGGCTCATGCTGTTTTAATTGCTGGAAGAGATTGGTTGGCCCTCTGTGTTTCACGATTAGTAAAGAAACTTGAAAGATGAAATCGTATCATTGTAAAATGTACCCCAACCCTCAACCTCACATGGGACATCAGTGACTATAATAGTCTAGGCTCTGGAAGGCTTCACTCTAAAACACGTGTCAACTGTCTTCCACTCTAGAGGCTCAGGCTAGTGATAATTTGTCATCTGACTTAGTAGGTTAGAGGAAAACCAGGAACTTAAATCCAAGTTCATCTAAGATGTTTTTTGGGCAACTGAAAAAAAAAAAAGAAAGAAAGAAAGAAAGAATAAAGCTAATCTCCAAGTGTATCTACAAATGTTTAAAATTCAGCGAGGTGCAGCAACAATGAGAAAAAAATGTTCAAAAGATTCACTGAGTTCTCTTGCTGGGTTTCTACTGAAGGGGCTTGAGTTCAGGTGCCTGCTGTATAACTAGGTGGCAGTGTGCACTGGGGACCTAGATAGAAACTCTGGCCATGTGTAACATTTACCTCATCACAAACACTTACCTCATTTACAACCTGAGGATAAGTGTGTAATGATACATCAGACACAGCATTGTGTTGGGTCACAGGGAGTCTCACTAAATGCTCACACTCATAGCCTTTGCTTTTGTGTCTGTACATATGTTTTTGTTATTGTTGTTTTGTTGACTAAAGTGTTTTTTAAACTAGATATTTTATTTATTTACATTTACATTTATTTATTTACATTTCCCCATTCACGCCCCCTCCCAATTAATCCCCTATCCCATCCTTCCTCCTTTTTTGCCTTTATACTGTTTAAATTACATGCAAGTATTAAGGTCAGGTCTAGGTTGAGGAACTAGCAATACAATAGATGCAAATAGTCAAGGAAGGAGCAAGACAATAAACCCAGATAGTCAAAGAACACACATGACAATAGAGTCCCATGATCACTCCTGTGACCACTGTTTCTAAGGGTTTATGAGGATGACCAAAGTATCTGAGCCTACTTCCCTGTTCCAGCCCAAAGTCATTTTCATGCCTGAAGCCTACTTCTTTGTTCTAGCTTAAGATTGAGATTCCTGCCTAAAATTTCTTCTTTGTTCTAGCCTAGGATTTAGATTCCTGCCTGAAATAACTTCTTTGTTCCAGCCTAATGTCAGATTCCTGCCTGTAGTCTATTTCCTTGTCCTTGGACAATGTCAGATTGTTCAAGGACAAGGACAATGTCCTTGGACAATGTCAGACAAAGCCAGGCAGTCCCAAAAGCTGTACATATGTTTTAAAAAGAATTTTGTTATGTAAAAAGCTGGCCAGATGATTCAGTGGGTAAACTCACCAGTTGCCAAAGCCATCAACTTCACTTCTATTACATGATCCATAGTGGAAGGAAAGAACTGACTCCTACAAGTTGTCTGATGAAACCACACAATAAAGAGTATTATGATTTGTAAAGGAGATGCCCTTTGACTGTGTATAACATATTAACACAATATGCTAGACAGAATAATGTGTTGTTTAGTAACTGTGCAGATAGTTGAACCTTTTTATATTTAATTTATTCTCTACATAAATATAATAATTTTATTGTATTCTCTATAATATAATTTTATATTTAATTTATTCTCTATAATTCTTTATAATTCACCAACTTTTTATTATCTACCCATCCATTCTGTAATGTACTTTTGTACATTACAAAATTCATATGATGAGACTTAATTTTTAATGTACTGGTACTAAGATGTAGAACTTTATTAAGTGATTGAATCACAAAGGGAAAATTTTCATGAATAAAATTAGTGCCCTTATAAAAAATCCCAAATGATTCTTGTTTTTTTTTCTCTACCATATAAGGTCATATAGGAAGTATCATCTATAAAGCAAAATGTGAACCAGACACCAAATCAGTTAACACATTTCTATTCATTGCTACCTCGCAGAATAAAGAAACAGAAAGAGGAATATACATACATACATACATATATAATAAAGCTATGGTTCTATTCAGAAGTTTGCAATTGCCTTGGATATTTATGTAAGATCATGAGATCTAAATAAAGAAGCAGTAAATACACACACACACACAGACACACACACACACACACACACACACACACACACACACACAAAACCTTCTTCCCCATTCTCCCCAGTTTAAATGGTAGCACTTATAGCAAAAAGGAAGGGACAGACTATAACAACATTTGAATTTAACATGTGTATAACACAAATACTCGAATAAAGCATTTGCCAGCAAATCATCCTGCCTATCACCCAGAGATTAACTGCTGGGAATGGCCAGAATCCTTCATTTTTAACTTAACACTTTGGTTATTCTCATGATCAGTCAAACTTATGAGCAAATATCCCAGCTCCCTCAATAGGTTTGAAGGAATGCTGAATGGCCAATGTTTTATTATGCTCTGCTTTGTGACTTCCAGTTGGAAATCATATTAACTTTTTCTTTTTATAAACTTGTACAAGGAATACAGGACACAAGTCATGCTTATGGGATGATCCTGAGGCCCAGGCAATTAGGAAAACTGGGCCAGGAGAATCAGTAGCTTAAGGCCTTCCTTAGGTTCAAACCAATTCAGAGAATCTTAGTGAGCGTTTATCTCAAAAAAAAGAAAGAAAGAAAGAAAGAAAGAAAGAAAGAAAGAAAGAAAGAAGAAAAAAGTGAAGAAAAAAGAGAGGAAGGGAGGGAGGGAAAAGGAAGGAAGAAAAAAGGGATGGAAGGAAGAAAGAAAGGAAGGAAAGAAGACAGAAGGAAGAAGAAAGGCAGGCAAACAGTCAGACTTGGGGAACAGAGGGGTGAGATGGCTCACCCCTCTGAGGGTGACCTAAGGCAGGCTCAGTCTTTATGAAATAAAAAAGGGGGGATGTGGAGAGCCTTTGGGGCTGCTTGGCCAAGGACAAGGAAATGGGCTTCAGACAGGAATCTGATATTAGGCTAGAACAAAGAAGTAATTCCAGGCAGGAATCTAAATCCTAGGCTAGAACAAAGAAGTAGGCTTCAGGCATAAAAATGACTTTGGGGTAGGACGGGGAAGTAAGCTCAGATAATTTGGTCATCCTGAGAGGCCCTTAGAAACAGTGGTCATGGGAGTGATCATGGGACTTTGTTTATTGCCTTGTTTGTTCTTTGACTATTAGTGTTCATTGTCTTGTTTGTTCCTTGACTAGTTGTGTTTATTTTATTGCTAGTTCCTCAACCTAGAACTGACCTTAATACTTGCATGTAATTAAAATGGTATAAAAGCACACTGAAAAAAAAACATTAAAGAAAGTATTAAGATGGAAGGTCAGATCATCAGTACCACATAACTGCAAGGAGGTATATTATAGCATGCCTGTAATACCATCACTAGAGAGATGGAAACAGGGAACTCTGAGAGCAAGATGATTATCTAAACCAGATGAATTGGTGAGTCCTGGAATCAAGTGAGAGCTCCTACCTTAACATATAAGCAATTATGTCAGGAGTGTCTACAAATAGGCAAAGGCGTGATCAAGGAAGATACCACTATCAAACTTAGTAATCCATGTGCATGCACACATGTGTGAATGAACACACAAATGCACACATGTGTGAATAGGCATATACCTGCATGTATAACACTCAAACATACACATACTCACATGAGACAGAGAGAGAGAGAGAAAGAGAGAGAGAGAGAGAGAGAGAGAGAGAGAGAGAGAGAAAGACAGAAACACAGACAGACAGAGAGATGAGAGAGAGAAAGAACTAGAGATTTAATTCAGACTGAGCACATGTCTGGAATGGTGCCATACCTGAGAACCTATGTTCAATGCCCAGTACTGCAAAAAAAAAAAGGGGGGGGGGAAGAGGTTGCAGGTTAAAGACTTATTATCCTTAAAACCCTCCCTTCACCAGTTTTATTGGGGCTTATAATAATGTTAACTAAATGGCATGTTTGTTTATATTTCTATTAAAGGCCAAAAGAATTTTTTGCTAGCCCTCTGATGATGATCCTTGTGCTGAGTTTATGTGACTTCATGCTTCTGTCTCTACCCCATCTCCTCTGGAATCACTTCCAAGATTAATATTTGCCTCTAAGGTCTTCCTCTGTCATGTAGTCCAGCTTGAACCTCTGTACAGGGCCTTTTCCACAAAAGCCTTCGACTTCAGAAAAGGCTTGCCTTTCATATGTCTCAGGAATATGGTCTAACTGCTCCAAGCTCTCCTCTCTGGCCTTTGTCCTATTTAGTGGAGTTCAACTGTCTTGCACATTTAGTTAAGCTAATGATAGAAGCATTAAGCAAAAGTTGACAAAAAGGACAAACAGATTCATCATGAAAATGTCCTCAGCCATAAAAGATCTGTACACCAAGATGCTGTTCACATTTATGAAAGTCATTGGCTCTGATATTATATAGGCTATTATATATAAATTGGTGCAAAGAAGACTATAGCAACTATTAAATGAAATTGGCTTGCTAGAGATGGAAGCAGCTGGCACATTCTTTACTTTGTGGAACATCATGGAGGTGAGCTGAATACTGCTGAGTGCCTCCTCCTAAGATGCTCAGCCAGGATATCTGAGCTTCTTGTGGCTGCTATAACAAATAACCACAGAGTTGAAGCCTTTGGGGAAAAAAAAATCTCATCTGTTCACCATGCCAGAGGCAGATATCAAAAATCTCAGTGTTGTGGCACATTCACTGCAGGGGCTGTAGGGAAAAGTCTGGAAGCTTCTGGTGTCTGCCCTGATATTTCAGTCTTTAACTCTGTGTTCCTAGCATTTGTCTTCTCCTCTTTTTGTCTGACAAATGATTATATTTAGGACTTACATGTATCACTCAGTTATAACATCCATAACTTGCATTTTTTGCCATAAGAGGTGATATTTGCCCTTTTTTGATATAAAGTCATAGTGACAGGTTGCAGGGATGAGGGTCCTATGGACTTTGTTTAGGGGCCACCATTGCCCTGGTGATGCCAGGGAGCCAAACCCAGGAAATTATCTGCTGTTCTGGGAAACCTAGTCAATACAAGATTAAGAAAGGATGTTCCTGGGTCTCAGGTCCCAGGAACTTAAAGAACGTCTGGCATTTTCTGGGAGCCTATTATGACAGTGGGATGATCTAGGGCAATAAGGATATGACAGTGGAATAGTTTTGGTGGGATAGCCCTAAGCAATGACCCTTGCCCAAATTTTCTAGTTTTATGTGTCTTTATAACCTGCTCCGGAAATTAAAGTTTCAGAGCTTGATCAGAACCCCAGACTAGCTCTCATTCTTTGTGTCTCTTGTCCCTTCATTCTTTTGCCCCCTTCCCTAGGGTCTCGTCGAATCCCCACAGGCCAGGGCAGTTGGCACCCACCATCATTGGGCTCACTCTACAGCAGGGGGAAATTACTCTAGGGCTCAGTTTCTCCTAATTAACAATCAGAGGGCACCTAAAGTCTCCAGTTTTACTCCCACTACATCATTCCTAACCTCAGCTTCCCATACCAAAATTCTTTGTTCCACTTATCAGTACCAAATGCTAATCCTGTTGCATATTGCCAGAAGCCGGGTGTGTTATAAGAATCATCGGTTTTAAAACAACATTTAATAGGACTTCTAAGAGGCTTGCAAGGCTGATTTCTTTCTCTTGGGAATTACATGAAAGCCAATATCTATGCTTAGAGTCATGTAGGTACTATCATTTCAACATGTGCACATCCCAAGAGAAGCTGATCCAAACCTCCACAATGGTTTCTGATATTCCAAGAAGACAATGTATATGTACATTTCCCCATACTTCTGATCGTGAAGTTCCTAGTCAGGATTCCCTAAGATACATTTGGAAAAGTATGCTTTAAAAAAAATTTCCATAAGCACAGCAACCAAATTCCACTGTGTTTTTCTTTCGTTAACCAACAATGACTTTCTGGTTATATTTACAGTTATAGGTTACCGTTTTCTCGTGACTTTAAAAATGAATACAAGGAACCAAGTTGTCTTACAATTTGACAGTTGAAAGTCAGTATCTAGAATTAGTCTTATCCAGGTACTATCACTTAAACTTATCATTTAAACATGTTCACAATTCAAGAGAAGCAGTGCTTGGTTTCTACAGGTTTGCTACCTCAATCTGGCTAGAGAGCCAAGATTGCCTGTATGAACCTCTTATGTGTTCGGCTTGTAGAGAACCAACTTATAGAGACTGAACAGATCTGAACTACACCAACTTCCCCAAAATCTCTCTTTGTGTATCTATCTATCTATCTATCTATCTATCTATCTATCTATCTATCTATCATACACCTATCTGAGTCTAGCAGAATCATTGTTATATCTTATCATAATAATTTGGAATATTTTTAGGTCTTCAAATTCTCTTTCATTTTCAAAAGTTTTTTATAGCATATTTTTCATATCTGGTTTCCAATAAAAATTGGATTGGAATGTGCGTTATCAGTTTATATTTACAGAAGAGACAGCATGAGAGAGCACACGTATGCTATTAAACACTTGAGCTACGTGGTAGGACAATAAAGTAGAGAAAAAGATAAAATTTGACAAAGTAATATTCACACTGAATCAGTGAGTATGAATAGAGGTTCCTTGACTATGAAAGTATGGTGTAACATAGAAAAGAAAGAACAACACACAGAGATCAAAGTGTCCAAGAGTGCAAAGCAAAGCTGCCAGCCTCCATTGGAATGGGTTTCATATTGTCTTATCAAGATATCTGACTGACCTGTTTTTACAGGGACATCTTTGCAGAGTTTTCACACAGGAGTGACATCTTGAGATTCTAATTTTAGAATGACATTTTTTTTTTTTAAGTCAGCACATAGAAGATTTTCTTGAAATGCAGGAACTCGTGGGCGACGAAGGTGGCTCAGCCTGCAAGGTGCTTGCAGTAGAAGAGACAGCACTAGAGTTCAGATCCCCAGAACCTATATACAAGTCAGCTGGGTGTGGTCTCTCATCTGTTATCATTGGGAGGCAGAGACGGGATTCTGCAGAGCAAGGTAGCACTTATATATCCAAAAAGTCTATCCACAAAACCCTTAGGGTTCTAACGAGAGAGCTTGCCTCACTATGTATGGTGGAGAGGAATAAAGGAGAAGGCTGAGGGTAATCTCTAGTCTTTATATGCACAGGGACGTGTGTGCTCATGTACCTGTGCATGTTCACCCACCTACACTCAGAAATCACACAAATATACACACACGTGCAGACACACACAGAAAGACACACACATGTAGACACATGCACAAATGTAGACACACACACAGACATACACACAGACACAGACACAGACACAGACACAGACACACACACACACACACACACACACACACACACACACACACAGACACCCCTTCTCCAAATGGTTGCTATGAACCTGGTAGGTCACAGGGAAACTTGACACACACACACACACACACACACACACACACACACATATATATATATATATATATATTAATGTGAAGAGGCTGAAAACTGAGGCAGAACTTCTGTTATACAATTTGAAGGTTCATTTAAAAAATGTTTTTATTGGTAATTGAGCAAATGAAAGAGAGGCAAGTGTTGACTCTGAAGCTTCTGTCTTGGTGAGCTCGGAGAGACATGAACAGCTGTGGCTTCAGGGTACATGGATGGAACTGGGTATAGAAGTTTTCTAATGTGATTACGACTGTGGGTTTAAAGGTTAGAGAATATGGCACATCGATTTTCTTTTGCTATACATCAATGCCTCAGCCTAGGTACATGATAGAGAAGAAAGGCAGGCTACCTAAAGCTCTGTGAATGGAGAAGCCCAAGAGTTCCATACTGGCTTCCTACTTCAAGATTCCATGGAGAGTGTCACACAGGGAGACTAGGCACACTAGTCAAGGGCTTCTTGGTCTTAAAACAAAGCCACTCTTATGATGGTAGTGAATTTGACAGCATGGTAACAGTATAGACCCCATTATGAGGACAGAGGGTTCACCTGCCTTAATCTAAACTCCTAAGGCATCCATGCAAGTAGAGCCAATGAGTCTTCATCTCTCAGTCACCATTCCACTCATAGCCTGCCTTGATCAAGCTTTTCACATCCATATTTCCGACACTCATTTGGAACTGTGCATTACTGCATGCCCTTGAGACTTGACAGATGGACATCATGAGGTGGACTCCATTCATGCTCTTGCTGTTCCCAGCAGCATGTATGTGCATGGGATGTGTGCTACCTCTGCAGCACCTGTGGCAGAATCTCCAAAGTCCAGCATTTGGTTTTCCAGTATTGAAAGGCAGGATTTGAGACACCCCATTGTAGGGAGAAGATGTGAGAAGCTAGGATAGTCATGGCAGAGCCCCCTGTAGTCTTTTCACAAGGATGGAGGGGGCTTCATACTGTCATTCTGGAAATAATTACTGGGAACTCTATTGTGAACCTCATCCTTCCCCATTACACAAATCACAAAACATCAAATACCACCCCAAGCTCCCACTTAGAAGGGATACCATTATTATGTAATCCTAGCCAAATTGCCTTATGATAGAGAGGAATATACACACACACACACAGACACACAGACACACAGACACACAGACATACACACACACACATATTTATAGGAATTGTTTAGACATTGCTGTTTTTATGAAGCCATTGCTTATGCTTAGCTTGTATCTTTGCTTGGGGCTGACAATATGTCAGTCATCTCAACCGTAGCTCGTGGAGAGCATGGCCTTGTCTTACACACTTTTGAGTGGCCTGTGTGTGGAACAGTGGTTTACACCTGGTGCCGTTTTGTGTATTTATTCGATTTGCTTGAATTAATTGAATTGCCTAAACAATCTGTCCTCTGTCTAACAGTGTCATATAGCACAGTTGGCAGCTCCCTAATGCTGGTGGTAAGTCGACTATGCTGTTAGTACCCAAAGTGCTTTGATCTTAAGTTTCTGCCGAATTCTCAAATGCACGCCATCTGGCTTCAGTGACTCATGGAAATTTAATGTCTTGAGTTGTATTCAGCACCTGTTGTTTCATTTTTCTTTTTCTTTTTTCTTTTTTTTATTCTGGTGAATCATATTTGCTTTCAATGAAAAAGCAAGTTCTTTAGTGAAAATGCCACATTTATCCTGTCAGTGATGATCATTATCATTGAGTGACAGGGGACAGTCATCCAACTTCTGCTGATCTGAAATGATACTGATCTCCTCCATGACACGTGACTCCAGTTCCTCCCTTCCATCCTGACAAGTGACTCTTTAAGCTTTTGTATTGTTCTTACAAGCCATTGGTTTCTGCTTTGGGTTTTACCTGAATAGTTAGAATTCTTCCTGGTAAGGTCACGTACTACTCTATAGGTTGTGTTGGATCCACTTGTGCTTCAGTGGTATGCGTATCTGGTACCCTATGCCAACATTGTTAATTATCGCCTCTATATGTTGTCTCTCTTATGAACATTTATGGATTTTGTTTGTTTTTGAGATCGTACCTCAAGTAATCCAGGGTGGCTTTGAATGTGCAATGTAGCCAAGGATTACCTTGAACATCTGCTCCTTCTGCCTCTCCCTCCCAAATGTTAGGATTACAGGGATGAGCAATCCATTATACCCATTTGCAATTTTAATGCTTTCGGTAGAATGGTACAGGAAACGGTTTTCTATTTACGTGAATACAACAGGCACAGAACATATGAGAAAGAGACACAGGCATTGTTCCCTGTGCCTGTCAGGATGCTTTTGCCAGCAGCACTAGGCACCCAACTCAAGCCTGGCAAATGGCAAAGAGGGCTAGCATGCTGAAGGTTCTGTAAGTCAGCATTTGAGATGCTAAAGCAGGAGGATTGACACAATCAAGGGCAGCCTGGGCTACACAACGAACCCCAGGTCAACCTGGGCTACAGAGTATGAGGGTTCACCGACCTGGCAGTAATGACATAATCATTTCCTAGACTGTTTCTTTGTGTGTTTTGTGGCTTGCTTCATTTGTGTTAATGTCTTCGTCCTTTGGCTTGCCTTCCCATGGTTCTATGACAGTTGTCAATTACACTCTGGCTTGCTATAGACGTAGGGCAAAATTTCTAAGCCTTGTTGTTGTTGGGTCTCTCTCAGAGGTGTAAATAAATTTCTGAGCTGCCCTTCATGAGTATCTTACAGGGGGTGGATTTGTATGACAGCTGGGAAGAAAAGGCTGACACGTCTACTTATAACTAAGTCTTCTGTAGTCTGTGCTCTATGCCAGCAGACCAACCAAGGTACAATTCCCAATATCTTTAATATCAAAATTACTTCATGATGTATCATATTTACTATTGTGCTTATCCCAGTTCTCTGTCAACAATAACAAGATGAGGACAAGTCATCTTTTACACCCATTACTGATGTTCATTACAAGCTATGAGAGACACTTCAGTAGAGGAAGCCAAGGACCATTGACTGTTATCTGTAGGTTACACAGATGTTGTAGACTTGGGACAAAGCAATCTCATGACTATGTACCCTGTTGCTGTGATGTATTTAAATATGGTTATTACCCGGAATTCATGCTGAAATTTAATCCCCATTTTTAAAAGTTGGAAATGGTGACAGTGCCTTTGGGAAGTGGTTAGCACTTGAGATGATCATTAGTGCCCTTGTGACGAGGCCTTGGTGGCTTCCCATATTAAAAAAAAGGTCAGAGGAAGGGACAGAGAGATGGGAAGAGGAGAAATAGAGAGGGGAAGAGGGGTGATGCAGGTTCACTACCTCTTCCTGTCTGAAGCTCTAAACCTCTAAACCTCTAACCTGTCTAAACCTCTGTGGAAGGTTTGACCCTGAGACATTGTTCCCAAATTACCCTATCAAAGCTGAAATTACGAACAGTGCAGCGTAGAAGAGGACAGTGGTAGGAGAGAGAAGCTCCAGACTCATGACACTTTTCTATGGAGAAGTATAATAATCTCCTACAGCTGTTTGTCTTCATTCACTTTCTATTGCTGTGACTGAATTGTGGGCAATTTTATTTTTAAAAAAAATGGAGGTTTATTTAGGTTTGGGTCTTAGAGGCTGAAAAATCCAATGTGAAAATGCTAACATCACATAAAAACATCCCAAGATGGCACAAAGCAAACACTGCAGACCGAGCTCCCTTCTGGATCAAAGATACACCAAAATAACCGGTAAATTCACTAGCCCATCAGGGAATCCAGAATACCTCCCTAAGATCACAAATACAAGTATGTCCAAAGCCTACTTGAGCTTTGGCATGGCTATAACATGAGTAACCAAGATTTAGTAGCTCATAATAATTGTGATGGTTCATTTTGATTGCTAACTTGAAAAGACTCACCTAAGAGACAAACCTCTGGAAATGTCTGTTAGGGGTTACCAGACTGGGTTAAGTGATGTGGGAGACTCGCCTTTGTTACGGGCAGTACCATCACATGGTCTTGGTTCCTGGACTGAATTAAAAGGAAATGACAGGAGCTGTCTGCTTCCAGATTGGTGGTGTAATGGGATCAGCCACCTGAGGCTCTTGTTGCCCTGACTTCCTGACATCCTCACCATGATAGGCTGTACCCTTAAATGGTGACCCAAAATCAATCTTTCCTCTTCGAGTTGCTTTTTCTGGATATTTTGTCCCTGAAACAAGAAATGTAACTAATTCAATAATGCTTCTCTTCTGAAGGGAAAAAGTCCAAAACAGGTCATCTGTGTTAGGGCTAAAAGCAAGATAATAGATCTACACATCTTCTAAGGACCTTAAGGATGCCTTTTTTAGGCACTAGAAACTGCCTATATGTCTTAGATTCTGCCAAAGCCACAAATATGTTTCTTTCATCTTATTTTTTTCTGATTCTCCAACCATTGTTTCCACTTTGGGCTTCCTTGAGGAATCCATGATCATGTCCGCATCCCAAGATCCTCAACGTAAGTCAGTCTCAAAACAACCTTCTGCTGTAACACATTCATGGGGGACTACTGGGAAATAGGTTGTGGACAGCTCTGCAAAGAGGTAGACATTAATCTGCCTACCACAAAAGGAAAAACAAATTACAAGAGAAGGAATAGAAACTGGACCTCAGGACCCAGTCAGTTCCAGAGAGATGGTAGCATTGACACTGCACATCACTCTGTCCCATTGGGGCCCCACTGCCCCCGCCTTGCCCTGCCTGCCCAGGACGGCACCCTGTGATCTCATCCTCTTTTCTCCACTGAAGTGAAACTCCTCCGGAGTTCATCTCAAAGATAATGAGTTAATCTAGGCTAATGAGCTCTCCAGGCAGACTGCGTCATCTTCATCGCTGAGGAGTCCTGTTGAAGGCAATGTCCCACTTTCACTGACCTTGGTAGTTCAGTACGTTAGTATTAAGAAACTGTAGCCAGGGAGAAAGGGATGGAGACCCCACTGGGAATGTGCTTTGCAGAGAGATCCTTTCCTGTCACTTCAGCCACGAAATCACTTTAACCTACTTCCCCTTATAGAGACCTGGCCCTAGAGGGTGGCATCTTCCGACTGAGCCAAATAAATACTTCTCGGCAAAAAGAGATTTGAATGCCATAGACGGGGGTCCACAGACCCTGTATCACTGAGAACCTGAAAAAAAAACTTCTCAAAGAATAAGGATTCTAAATCTAGCAGGAGAGACGGCAATGACCTGAGAACTAGACATTTGCATTGAGATGTCTACCATTATACTACTAAACTTTCTATTTTCTCCTCATAACCGTCCAAGTGCCTGCCATACAGGAGGACTTAATATGTGTTCATTGACTGATGGATTGATTGCCCAAAAGGCAAAGCCTAAATCAGGGTTTGTATTCATCTGGTTTTGTTAGCATTGTGTCATGCTTGAGGCCGGCAGCTTATAAAGTTAGCAGTGTTGTTCAGGAAAGACATGGTTTAGTGGCCACATCTATGATCTAACCAGCAGAGTACAGAACCAGAAGGGGAGAACCAGCACAGAACCAGAAGGGGAGGACATGCCACATCTCTGGAAAACTGAGAGAAAAGGAAGGCCTGCCACAGCCAAATTTGAAGTTCATACCCAACAGTGTGGGGATGCAGAACCATGGAGAGCTATGTGCAGGAATGGAGGAAGCAGGATCAGGAGCAGCCAAGAAAAGCTTCAGATCTGAGAGCTGTGTGTTTTTGTGTTGGGCTCTGCATACTGTGGATACGATAACTTAAATGTAAGCTATAACAGATTATTTATTTTAGAACATCTTGAAGTAAATGTTGTAAATACATTGAGATATAGTGAACATAGAAAGGGAATCTTAGAAAAATTACTTTTTAGTACACGCACATTTATTTTGTCTGAAGAGTTGTTTCAGGCCTGTATTATACCCCAAAATGATCATTAAAACTCATTTTAAATCACCAGAAACTATGGTAATCTAGATAATTTATTTCTCACTTGAAAGTGACACAGAGTTCAACCTTTATAGAGGTCACCTAAAATGACCTGAATTATTCTATACAGGCTAGGATGGAGGACGTCTTAGGGTTTCTATTGCTGTGATAAGTCACCATGACCAAAAGCAAAGATGCAAAGAAAGGGTTTATTTCTGTTTATAAGTCTCAGGACTTATAAACATCCAGGAGCATGAGGGCTTGAATTCAAGGCAGGAACGGAAGCATAGACCATAGAGGAATAATGCTGACTGTCTGGCTTCTCATGGCTTGCTCAGCCTACCTTCTTATAGAACCTAGGATTACCTTCTCATCATCAAGAAAATCCTCTACAGATTTGCCTACAGAACCATGTGATGGGGACATTTTCTCAATTGAAATTCTCTCATCTAAAATGACTAGCTTCTGTCAAGTCAATATAAAACTAGCAAGCACAGAAGGTTTTGTTTAGCTTTAAAAGATTTATTTTGAATTTTAAAAATTCTTTAAAGATGTATAATAATCCATTGTATATATTATATATCATATATACACATATATTTATAAAGTAAATACACATGTATTTACTTTAGTATTCAGAAAATTCAATATAGTGTGCTAAAGTGGCATAGCAAGATGTAGCATCCTGAACAAATACATGACTCTCTGACTTTTCATTCATAGGAACCTGAGAGAGGGCACTCCAGACAGGGAAGCAGTAAGCCATTGTAGGTCTTCACTTGTTTTCTCTTTCCTCCAATTCTGTTCCCTCTGATTCATCCCTATCTTTGAGGCAGACACCCTGCTGCACCCTCCTCTCTGCCCTTAACTCCAGTGAATCACACAGGCTTTTCTGTTCAAACATCCTTTCTTCCACTCATCCCACCACCCCAGCCCCAGATTTCAAAAGGAATTCCTTGGGAACCCAACAGTAAGTAGAGCAGCAGAGCAGGTAGGCCAGTTTCAGATTTACATTCTATCTTCTCTCCTCCATATCCATCCCCCACACCCCCAGTCTCATCCCCAGTTCTAGAGCTGATTACTTGTTATGACATTTCCTCATACATTGTCCCCATTCTCCCGGGACTAGTGGAAGACCCTGCTTTCTTCTGACCTATGAAGCCAGCACCTCTAACATATCACCATTCCTGTGTGAGTCCCCAAAACCTAGAATTACACTGTACCAGAAATTATCTTTGGCCACACCTAGCAGGATCAAGAATTTCCTGCCAGGCAACACATATCTACCACAACCTTGTAAGAACCAGAAAGGGCAACAGGAACTGAACAACAAAACATCCACTCAACCAAGACAAAATAAGATATCCGTACCTACAATTATAATCATCATAAGCCCAGATGCCTAGATGCTAGCATAAAAATGCAATCAATAACAGCCAGGATAACACATTTCGTTAGATCCCAGCAACCCCATTACATTCGGTCCTGAAAATTGCAACTTGGGTGAAGCAAAAGACAAGGACCTTAAAACAGCTTTTATGAATGTGATAGGGGCATTCAAAAGGAAATGAATAAATCCCTTAACAAAATCTACAAAACCACAAAGAGTAGACAAAAATAAATAAAACAATTCAACACATGAAAGTAGAAATATAATCCGTAAAGAAAGCCCAAACTGAGGGAAAGTTGAAAATGAAAAATGTAGGAATTTGAACAGGAACCTCAGAAGCAAGTTTTACCATCAGAATACAAGAAATGTAAGAGAGAATCTCAGGCATTGAAGACATGTAAAGCTAAAAATGGAAGTTTCTTTGCCATATAATAATCAAAACACTAAACATACAGAACAAAGAAAGAATATTAAAAGATGCAAGAGAAAAAGACCAAGTAACATATAAAGGCAGACTTATTAGAATAACACTTGACTTCTCAATAGAGACTCTAAAATAAATCTTCAACAGATTCTACTTTACTTAGCAAAACATTCAATCACAATAGATGGAGAAAATAAGATATTCCATAATAAAACCAAATTTAAGCATTATCTGTCTACAAGTCCAGCCATACCGAGGACACTAGAAAGGAAACTCCAACCTAAAGAGTTGACCACACCCAAGAAAACACAAGAAATAATTCCAGATCAGCTAATCAAAAGAAGTGAAACATCTCCCCTACCACAATAAAACAAAACAAAACAAAACAGGAATTCATAAACACTGCACACTGACATCTGTCAACATCAATAGTCTCAGTTCTCCAATCAAAAGATACACTAACAGGATACATGAGAAAATAGAATCCATATTTCTTGTGTGTCCAAGAAACACACCTTAACATCATATATAGACATAACTTCAGAGTAAAAGGATGGATAAAGATACTCCAAGCAAATGGACCTAAAAAACCAAGCTGATGTAGCCATTTTAATATCAGACAAAATGGTCTTTAAACCAAAGCTAATCAGAAGAGATAGGGGAAAAATATTACATACTTATCAAAGAAAAAATTCCACCAAGGGGATATTGCAATTCTTAACCCTATGCACCAAACATGAGAGCACCCAAGTTCATAAAAGAAACATTACTACAGCTTGAATTACATATTGATCCTCAAATAGTGATAGTGGGAGACTACAATACCTTCCTCTTGTCAATAGACAGATCATCCAGACAAAAACTAAGCAGAGAAATGGTCGAGCTAAATGATATCATAAACCACTTGGATATAATACATTCACAGAGTATTTCACCCAAACACATAAGAATACACATTCTTCTTTGCACTTCATGGACCTTTCTCCAACAATGGCCACATAGGACACAAAGTAAATCTCAACAGATATAAGGCATTGCAATAACTGCATGCATCTTACTACCATGAGTTAAAGCCGGATATGATAACAAAAACAGCAGGAAGTTCTCAATCTCAGGGAAATTGAACAGCTCACTACTAAATGAAAAATGACTAAAAGTAGACATTAAGAAAGAAATGAAAGGTTTTCTAGAATTAAATGAGAATAAATGTACTCAAATACATGGGACACAATGAAGAGTGTTTTAAGAGGCAAGTTTGTAGCACTAAGTGCCTACAATAAACAAACTGGAGAGATCTCATATTAGTAATTTAATATCACATCTGGAACTCCGGAACAAAAAGACAAAGAATCATATCAAAAAGGAGTAGACAGCAAGAAACAATTAAATGGAGGGCTGAAATTAACAAAATAGAAACAACAACCATACCGAAAAAAAAAAATCAATGAAACAAAGAATTGGTTTTTTTTTGGGGGGGGGAAATCAATAAGATTGGAAAACTCTTATCCATATTAAGTAAAATATGGAGAAAGATTTAAATTACCATAATTAGAGATGAAAAGGGGGGCATCCCAATAGATACCAAGAAAATTCAGAGAATCAAAAAGATATACTTTAAAAATGTAAACTCCAACAAATTGAAAAATCTAAACAAAAATGTATAATTTTCTTGATACACACATACAAATTAACAAGATGAGATAAGCAATTAAAACAGACCTATAACCCCTAGTGAAATTAAAGCAGTTATCAAAAGTCTCCCAATTAAAAAAAAAATGCCCAAGACCACATGCTTTGTTTCTTTGTTTTTGAGATAGGATTTCTCTGTATAACCCTGGCTGGCCTGGAACTCACTCTGTAGACCAGGCTGTCCTTGAACTGAGAAATCTGTCTGCCTCTGTGTTCCAAGTCCTGGGATTAAAGGCATTTGCCACCACTGCCCTTGAAGACCACATACTTTTAGTGCAGAATTCCACTAGACTTTCCAAGGCTTAAAGCCAAGACCTCTCAAACTTTACCACAAAATAGAAAAAGAAGGACCAATCCCACACCCTTTATTTTTTATGAGGTCATAGTTTCACTTATACCCAAAGCACATAAAGGCCCAAACAGAGAAGGGAAATTATAGACCAATATCCCATATGAACATAGGTGCAACATTTTCTAGAAAATACTTAAAAACTAAATCCAACAATATGTCAAAAAGATCATTTACTATGATCAAGAAGGCTTTATCCCAGAGATGAAGGCATGGTTCAACATACATAAATCAATAAATGTAACCCATTATTTAAAGAGACTAAAACACAAAATCTGCATGATCATCTCAGATACAGAAAAGGCCTTTGACAAAATTTATACCACTTTGTGATAAAAGTCTTGGAGTGATTAGAGATACAAGGAACACATCTCAACACAATAAAGGCAGTTTACAGCAAGCCTATAGCCAGAATCAACTTAAATGGAGAGAAAGTCAAAACCATTACACTAAAATCAGGAACAAGACAAGTTTGTCCACTCTCTCAATACCTATTCAATAAAGCACATAAAGTCTTAGCTAGAGCAATAAAACAATTGAAGGAGATCAAGGGGGATACAGTTTGGAAAGGAAGTAGTCAAAGTATCATATTGCAGACAATATGATAGTATACATAACTGACCTGAAGAATTCCACTGGAAAATTCCTACAGTTGATATATGCCTTCTGCAAGATAGAAGATTATCTCACAAAAATTAGTAGAGCTCCTATATACAAAGGAGAAATGAATGGAGGAAGAAATTTTTAATATCCTCAAATAATCTAAAATATCTTGGGAGTAACTCTAACCAAGCAAATAAAGACTTTAATGATAAAAAAATTTGAAAAAAGAAATTGAAAAAGCTATCAGAAGATGGAAAGATCTCCCATGCTCATGGATTATTAGGATCAACATAGTAAAAATAGCCATCCTACCAAAAGCAATCTACAGATTCAATTTAATGCCCATCAGAATGCCAACACAATTCTTCATGTACCTTGTGTTGGTTTGAAAAGATTTGGCCATCTCATGTATTTGAATGCTTGGCTCACAGGAAGTGGGTCACTACTAGGAGATAGCATTGCTAAAGTAGGTGTGACATTGTTAAAGGAAGTGTCATTGTTGGGTGGGCTTTGAGATTTCTTATGTTTAAGCTCTGCCCAGTGAAGAATCAGAGCCTCCTCCTGGCTGCCTTTGGATCAAGTTGTAGAATTCCTGGCTCCTCCAGCAACAAGTCTGCCTGTGTGATACCATACTTCTCGCCACGACTCGTATTTGTAAGCATAACAGAATATCATTAATAGTGTCAGAGATTGATGCTTGCCCATGGGAAAATTAGCAGTTTTTAAGAATTAACTAGCATCACTGAGGTGAAATCTTTTGGGAAGTGTTTTCTGAGAGCACAAAGTAGTTATGTTCCAGAGATAGACCTTATGCTGGCAGCCAGACTTAGTAACATGGAATAATCAACTAGGTAGGACTGGTTTTGAAGGCATGAAAATGTCATGGATGGCAGCTGCTGAGGCTTGGTACTGCAAGAGGCCAGGAAAGCCGTTGGTGAAGGTGGCAGATAAAGGTCCAGGATTGAAGGGGTCATACAAAGAATTTGGGCGTTGGCACCATGAAGGGAGCCTACGAGATGGTATTTGTGAAAGTAAAGCCTAGTTTCAGAGAAAGATGCTAGCACATTGGAAATGCTAGTACCATGGGATGACCACCAAGAACAGCAGCAGAAGTGGAGAGGAGTCAACCAAAGCCTAGAGTGCTACAGAGGGCAGAGCTGGAGAAGTGACCAAAGCCTTTTGGAGGAGCCCAGAAGAACACATGTGGATCTCAGACATTGGAACAAGAAGATTAGAGATGCAGAGTGATATGAAACCTGCCCAAGAAAAGCTTCTAACAGGGCATGGGGCCAGCCCAAAAGAAAGAAATATGTTGCAGTCAACAAAGCTGAAAGGAATTGGACATCAGACATAGAGATATAGAGTTTGAAATTTGCTCAGCTGGGTTTTGGTATTACTTTGGTCCAGTATCTTTTTCATTATGATGTTTTGTAATAGTAATATATATCCTTTGATTTTTATAGGGATTTCAGTTAAAAAATTGCCGGAATTTCAGAAGAAATTTTGAACTTTGGACTCTTAAACATTGTTGAGACTGTAATAGACTATGGTTACTTTTGAAGTTAGACTGAATGTGTTTTACATTATGTTATGACTACAAGCCTATGAGGGCTATAATGTGGAATGTGATGGCTTGAATAGGTTTGGCCTTCATAGACTTATGTGTTTGAATGCTTGGCCCACAGGGAGTGGCACTATTAAGGTGCTGAGGCCTTGGAGGAATTGTGCCACTGTTGGGGTAGGCTTTGAGCTTTCCTGTGCTCAAGCTCTACCCAGTTTAGAATCAGAGCCTCCTCCTGGCTGCCTACAGAAGACAGTCTTCTGCTGGCTTCCTTTGGATCAAGATGTAGAACTCTTGGTTTCTCCAGCAACAAGTCTGCCTGCATGACTCCATGCTTCCCATCATGATGATAATGAACTGAAGCTCTGAAACTGTAAGTCAGCATTAATTAAGTGTTTGCCTTTATAAAAGTTGCCTTGGTCATGGTGTCTCTTCATAGCAATAAAACTCTAAGATAGACCTTGAAAACAATTTTTAACTTCACATGGATAAACAAACAAACAAAAAAAACCTAGGATAACTAAAACAATCCTAAACAATAAAAAAACTGCCAGACGTCTTACCATTCCCTGTTTTAAATTGTACTTGAACCATAGTTGTATAAGGACATAGTAATAAAAACCACATGGTATTGGCATTAAAACAGACATGTTGATCAGTGGAATCAAATTGAAGACATAAATCATACTTATGGACTCCTGGTTCAAGATAAAGAAGCCAGAAACACAAAGTGGAAGAAAGACAGCATTATCAACAAATGGTTGTGATTAAACTGGATGTCTGCTTGTAGATCTAGATAGATCCATATTTATTACCCTGCACAAAAGTCAAATCTGAGTGGACCAAAGACCCCAACATAAAACGAGATACACTGAAGCTGATAGAAGAGTGAGGAGTAACCTTGAACTCATTGGCACAGGAGAAGACTTCCTGAAGAGAACACTGATATCACAGGGCCTAAGATTAAAATTTAATAAATAGGACCTCATAAAACTGAAAAGCTTCTGTAAGGCAAATAACACCATCATTTGGACAAAGCATAGTCTACAGAATGGAAATGATTTTTCTAGTTCCACATTTGATGAGGAACTAGTATTCAAACTATATAAAAAACTCAAGAAACTAGATATCAAAAGACCAAACAATCCAATTAAAAATGGGGTACAGATCTAAACAGAGAAATTTCAACATAGGACTCTCAGATGGCTGAAAAAATACTTAAAGAAATGTTCAATATCCTTAGCCATCAGGGAAAGGAAAAACAAAACTATGGGATTTTATCTTACACCTGTAAGAATGGCTAAGACCAATAACCCAAATCATAGCTCATGCTGGCTAGGATGTGGAGTAAGCAGAACACTCATCCATTGCTAGTGGAGTGCAAACTTGTACAGCCACTACAAAAATCAGTCTTCTTCAGAAAGATGGGAATTGCTCTACCTCAAGATCCAGCTAAACCCTTCATGGGGTCTATACCCAAAGGAGACTTAGCCTTTAAAAAAATGACATCAAAAAATTTGCAGGCAAGTGGACAGAACCAGAAAAAAAAAAATCATCTTGAGTGAGATAACCCAGACTGAGAAATGCAAATATGGCATGTATTTATTTATATGTGAGTATTAGCTCTTAAGTCAGTGATAAATAAGCTACAATCTACAGAACTACAAAAGTTAGGTATCATGTAATAGATAGATCTCATAAATAAAGGGAAAGAGTATAGATAGTTATAGATGGATGAGACATCAAAATGGGAGGGTTAAATGGGAGACAGAGGTAAGAAGGGATCAAGGCAGGGAATACAGGGAAAAACACCTAAATTAAGGACCATGTGAGTGGTAATATGGAATCCTAATACAGTACAAGGTTTGTAAGAAGTATGCAAAAATAGAAAGTCTCTGAATGAAATAGCCAAATAATGGGGGAGACAACCCCAACTGGATATCTCTTGTCACCAAATGAAGCTTGTAAAAACAAAACTGGGTTGTATCTAATTGAGGTTTTGGCCAAAGCTATCCCATGGGGACTCACATGACCCAGGCTGTTGCCAACACATTGCCCTCCACACACTGATGGCAAAGCCCCATTGCTGAAGACAACACCTATCTATAGAACTCATTAGAATTGGAGAAGTGCAGCTGGTCCCTGCACAGAGCCTTTACCCTTGTGTACTAGTGTCTTTGGTAGAGGAAGTTACTCTGCACACTGTCACAGGAGAAATGTAAACACCATCTCAGCCACAAACCTTTTGATCTACATTGGTGTCCTGCCTGCAAATTATGCTAGTTCATTGGTAGTCCAAAGACAGTAGAAATAACCAACTGATATCTGATTCAACTTAAGGCCCACTCTACAAGATGGAACCCATATTCAACACATCTTGGATGACCAAGAATGCAAGAGTAGGTAGCCCAGGGACTTCGCTTAAAACCAAATATAACTGTAAACAGAAATTTAGTAATAAAATGACTGCTAATGGCATTCTACTATCCTCATAAATCAGTTCCTTGATGAATCAACATAGATGAGTCCTCCAGCAATGGGAACAGACACCTCACAGAAACCCACCACTAGACGTTATACAGATGAGAGACTTTGGACCACGTATCCCTAAATGGGATGTCGCTTCAAATTCTTCCCATCTGGGCTCTGGGAACCCTGAAGATGAGGAGTCAGAAAAAGTATAAGAGCTAGAGAAGATGGAGAATAACCGGGAAACAATGGCATCCAGAATTAGTGCCCATAAGAGTTCACAGAGACTGAGGCCAAGCTGCTGCAGGAGTCTGCACGGTATGGGGTCCTAGACCTGAAAGAAGAGGATGCATGTCCCCATCCCTAGTCCAAAAGCTATCTCCAACCGATAATTTCAAGTGAAAATTTATTTCCTTCAAGGGAGTCTCACTGGAGGACCGAACCCCTCTTAAGGATAGTCTGCATGCCTAACAAAAAACAAACTCAGTGACGTCAGTCATTGGAGGTTCCTTGTCTTACAATGCCCTGTTTGAGCTGTTAAAAAAATTAACTTAATTTTTTATTATATATATTTCTCTCTTTTTAATCCTACAGGTCCTTTGCTATGTATTTTGACCTCAGGTTTAGTGTTTTTATGGAACTCTTGAGAGTGCAAAAGAGTGGGTCTCTGTGTTTATATCTGTTTCATAAATCTTCTTATGGGCTTTGTTACTTCTGGTTTGTTTTGTCCTATTCCAATGGATTAGTTTTTGTTACATCTTATCTTATTATTATTATTCTCTCAAAGCCTATTTGTTTTCTAATGAGACACAGAAAGAGGATGAATCTACAGAAAAGGAGAGGTTCTTTTTCATTTTTCCTCTTATTACAATAACCTTTTTCTTTCACCTAATATGTTCCTTTATGTTTTCTTCTCCCTCTACTTTTCCCAGCTCCTCTCTATCTCTCCCCCCGAAATCTTTCCTTGATTTGAAATGTTGAAGTGCATGTCTATAATTTGTCTTCTCTCCTCTTCTTCTGAGAAATGGCTGACAAAATCTGGTGGATGAGTTCTAAAACCATTGCTTAGCGGAGGGGGCCACATGGTTACCAAGGAGACAGATCTTGGGACCATGGGATTAGAAGAATCACATCGTGGATTAGTGTGCTCCTCTGTTTACCACTGGCTTGGATTTTGGTGGAGAGCAATGGTTCCATTTCTGGGGACATCAAGAATATAGTCAATCAAGAGGTAGGAGTGAAGCCTGAGCTACACAGCTGAGAAGGCTCTGGGACAGAAACCAGGATCAGAAGTCTTGTTGTTTCCCTGGCATCTACATTAAGAAAACAACACTTTAGAAAAATCAATTCTCTCTCCAGTCAAGATACTAAATCCCAGTGGAGAAGGCACCATGCACTTTCTTTCTCCAGCCAGCAGTTTCTAGTACTCTTTTTGGAACACCCACCCACCTTGCAAGGAGTTGGTGGGCTTATGATAAAATATTTCGTAAAAATAAAATTTAGCACATTTAATTAATTACACACAGGTAGAGATCCGATGACGACTTGGGGGAATCAGTTCTCCTACCTTATGGGTTCCAGGGATCAAAGTCATTATCAGGCTTGGACCTCACCTGGTGAGAAGACCTCTTGTTGCCCGGTTAAGTTAATGTTACCATCATCCCTTCACTACCGATTAGTGGTTCTCAACCTTTCTTATGCTGCAACCCTTTAAAGCAGTTCCTTATGTCATGATAGCCCCCAACCATAAAATTATTTCATTGCTACTTTATAACTTTAAGTGTGCTACTGTTATGAATTGTAATGTGACATCTGATATAGACTCCCCCACCCGAGGGGTCACGACCCAGAGGTTGAGAACTGCTTCCGTAGCACTCCGTAAATGAACACTTTGAACTTTTTTGTGTACATGAGTTTTCACACGATGCTTTCCCCTTTGAAACCTCCATACTCCCCATACTCTATGTATATAAATGTAATGTATATTTCCTTGGCTTACCATTACAGGCCACCTTTCTAAGATTACTTTAGTAGGATTTCAAAAGAAATACGACAGAGAAAAATGGAGAAGAGGTAACCTTCTCAGCACTCTATTGTGACCTATGATCTTGGTTGTTGGGTTTTCTTTTTGTTGTTTGTTTGTTTGTTTTGTTTCTTGTTTTTGTTTTTGTTTTTTTTTTGAAACAGGGCATGTAACCCAGGCTGTCCTTGAACTCCATCCCCCTGCCTCCACCTCTCAAGTGGTAGAATTGGAGACAGGCACTCCTGGCTATATACTCCTGGCTATATCTTGAATTTGGTCAGTCTTTAACATGTGAAATATTTGTCTCCACTCACTTTTTTTTGCAACCACTGTGGTTGTAACTGGACTTTACTACAGCAACAAACAAAGCAAAACAAAACAAAAGTACCTGAAGCTACCTTGGCAACTGAGACAGGATTACTGTTTCTTTGGAAATTGCTTTGTTCTGCGTAGCTCCAGGGACGGACTGAACCGGGTGGCAAGGAAGTGATGCAGAAGCTGTAGCATCCCAGCATCTCAGCATGTTTATTACATACAGTTGAATAGGGAAGTGCAGTTACTGCATACAGCTGAGCAAGGAGGCAGGTTTAGCTAATCTGGATAGAAGCCATCTCTGTAGCAGAGCAATATTAAGGCCATAAACATCTTCAGGGAGAGAAAGGCACAGTGGGCATTTTCTGCATATAGTCAGCATCTGCATTTGGATCTGAGGAAGGCTTTGCTAGCCTTCTGAATCTAACAGACAGAAGGCTGTGCCACCCCCATGGGACTGAGGTACTGGCATCCTTGACAGGGCTCTGTTCATGTCAACAATGCACATTCACCCAGGACCACACTTACTTTCTGCAAGAAATGGTTTAACAGTGAGTAATATTTTTCAAACTGAAAAGATCATTTTGGGGCTGTATTCATATTTTCTTCAAACATGAGGATAAACTTATGAGATTCAAACCCAGTGTTACATTGAATATAGAATTGTCAGTTCATTGTAATAATTTTAGTATTAAAGTGCATATAGAATTGTCAGAGGCAACTGGTATTGTGTAATAATGAGAGAGAGAGAGAGAGAAAGGGAGACACAGAGACAGACGACAGACAGGAAGAGAAAGAGAAGAGAAAGTCAGTGCTGTAAAAGATGAAGGTTGGAAAAGCCATGAGAATATGGACAGTTTATTTTCTCACAACCTAAATACATTGAGTTACTTTTCCAAGGCTAGTCTCCTGAGAGGGGTAAAAATGTATTTGCTTGGCTCCTATATATAGGATAACATGGAAAATGTATTCTGGGTTTACTGAGTTGCCTGCCAAAAATTGTCTTCAGTGTCTGCTGATAATTAATCAAATTAACTACCTTTAAAAATAACAAGCAATTTTAAATAGCACATAATACAATAAGGCTATAATGTCCATATATTTCTCTTGATAATTTTCTTTCATCTCATTTTCTGATAGTTAAGGGGAAGAAACAATAGCAAACTTTCATATGTTTTATTCTTCTTAAACATTCATGATTTTATTCGCAGATATTTTGGCACTCATCCTAAAAATCCTCTGATTATGACTAATATTTTAAAATACATACAATAAAAGCACAAATATTTACTCTGTAGTTTTTCAAGCACTTAAAATAAATTTCTTAAGACATAGACCCAGAAAGGGCTAATCACAGTACAGAACATAGTCATTAAAGCTGTTGTTTTTAACTTTTAATATTTTCCAATTATTATTTTATCTTTTGTTTGTTTTTTGGTTTTTTGAGACAGGGTTTCTCTGTATAGCCTTGGCTGTCCTGGAACTCACTCTGTAGACCAGGCTGGCCTCAAACTCAGAAATCCACCTGCCTCTGCCTCCCAAGTGCTGAGATTAAAGGAGTGCACCACCACTGCCAGGCTAATACTTTCCAATTACTTATTAGAGGAAGTGATGATCTCATTAGAGCTCAGGAACCTATCCCCCAAGTCAGTAATTTTCTTGATTCATGCTTCAGGTCTCAGGGTTCGAAAGCACCTGTTCTGCACCCAAGATAGCATTCCCTAGACACAGATTCCTCCTGTACCTTCCTCAATGGCCACACAGAATCTTTCACATATTGAACTGCTATAGAACCTAAGTCAATATATTCTGCAGGGTTGACCGGGTTTAAGTCGAAAATGATTGGTGCACATCTATCAATATCTGATCTGTCACTTTGAGTGTTAAGTCAGCATCAGGGGAATGAACAGTAACGTATGAGGAAGAGAGGAGACAGGATGTTTCTAACAAGTCCTTACTCATTCACAGGGAAACCCTGTCTTTCCTATGTTTTCAGGAGATGGTCACCATGCTTCAAGAGCTAAATATCATGGACTTATAGTTTTCATTTTATAGTATTTTTGATAATACCAAATATAGTGAATGATTCTTCTTTTATAGAAGAGAGAGCTAAAACTGAAATGAGATTGATTTATTCAAGACAACACACGCTTAAAGGAAAGACTCTCAACTTTAGTGAAGATCCTTGACTTTAAGAGAGATGTAATTTGCTTCTATGCTTTTGCCTAACCTATTCAAAAAGTGGACAATAAAATCATTGGTAAGTTAAATTGTGCCTCTTCAATGATAATAACTATAACTGCACCATGATACTAATGGCCGAATAGACAAGTGGCTGAAGTTAGCATGAGCTTTAAACATAACTGTAAAAACTATTTCTTTTTGGCATTTTGGAGGAAGGGAAAAAAGATTAAGGCAGAAGAGGAAGGTGTGGTTTCCTTTCAGATCCCTTATTTGCCATATGGTTTTGGAAAACTGAAGCTGTCGAGTTTTATTTTTTCACCTTTCTATCAAAGCCTATTGCAAAGTCTAGGCACCTTGTAAAATATGGGCCCTGAACTCATCTCATAGTACATGTACTGAGCATTCTCTTAGAGAAGGCTAGTTTGGTCAGGGAATAGTTACTTGCTCCCATCACTTAGATATTAGCTAGGGATCTATGTATCTATCTATTTATCTATCTATGTATCTATCTATCTATCAATCATCTATCTATCTCCTGTCTGTCTGTCTGTCTGTCTGTCTGTCTGTCTGTCGTATTTCTATAGTGTTTTTCTTCTATTTGAGAAGTGCTGTCCAGAGTTTGTGGAGAACAACTTAATCACAGTTTCCCTAGGTGTCTCATCCACTTTTTTTTAAAAAGCCTGACTAATGTATAAAGAGTAGAAACCCATTTGGCTTACGATTATTAAAGCTGGGAAGTCCAAGGTCATGGTAACAGCATCTGGCATGGTTCCTTGAGATGATATCCATGGTGGGAATACAGAAGGCATGTAAGTACCTGTGGGAGGAGAAAGCACAGGAAAGGACTCACTTTGTGACAAACTGCTATGCCAGTAACTCAATCCCATGGTAACAATTCAGAAGAGCCCTAGCCCCATGACCAAGACTTCTCAGTAGATCTCACCTCTAATACTACTGCACTAAAGAATGGAGCTTCCCATATCAGAATCCTGGGGGATTATGGCTCAAGACAAAGAACAAGAAAGGCTTGCTTTGGTATTATTTTCCTTGATGTTTGTGTCTACCCCCACCCCTTTTCTCTTGCTTTCCCCTTTCAACAACTCTTACGGAGAATTAGTGTCTTCTTCCTGATCCGAGTCCTGCCCTGAAATAGCCTCAAAGTCTTCTGGTTGCCAAATTATTTTAACCTCAAAGAAAACTCCCAATCCCTTAATATAGATCAAGATTCAGCAAACTTTTTTTTGGTGAAGGGCCAGATAGTAAATATTTTCAGCTCTGTAGGCCAGATGGTCTCTGCTGTAACTACTCAGCTATGCAAGTTGTAGTGTGAAAACAGCCATAGGCAATAAATAACCAAATGAGCATGGCTGTGTTTCAACAAAACTTTATTTACAAAAACAGATGCCAGGCTGGATTTGGACCAGAGGTTGAGTTTGATGATCTGTGATATGAGCCATTCCCCTCATTATACTGTGCTCTGGTGTCAAATTTCAGAAGAACTGAAAGGTAAAATTGACACCAATCTTCACTCATTCGGCAGTGAGGCATCAGAACCCACAGCGCATGCCTAGGCCTGTGCCTTGTACTTCAGAGTTAGTAGTGACTGAGGCTTGGGTTCTATTGAATGCTGTTTTCCTACCTTCTAGCAGCAAGAGGACAACAATGTCAAAATTAGGGCATAGGAGTTAATTCATTTTTTAATAAGATATCTTTCTTTCTTTCTTTCTTTCTTTTTTTTTTTTTTTTTTTTTTTTGTATATGTGTGGGTACCAGAGGAGGCCCTGAGAAGGTGTTGAATCACCTGGATCTGGAGTTAAAGCCTATTGTGAGCCACCTGATGAAGTGCTAGAAACTGAATTCTGATGCCCTACAAGAGCAACAAGCTCCCTTGACCATGGAATCATAACTCTATCCACATTAATTCCCTTTGAAATTAGGTCTATGCTCTATCAACAAACCGTTTGAAAAGCTTGCGCTTAGACAAAGTTCATTATCTCTGTCTTCTCTGATTTTTCTCATGAACCCGTCCTCTTCTCTTTGGAGATCCTATCCTTCTACTTGCTACGTTCTTCTTTCCTCTCCTCTATACTCCACACTTTGCTTATCCCATCTTTAACCCCTCCCCCACAAAAAAAACCTTCCTGCTGTATTCTCCTCCAACACCTTGAATCCTTGAACGCAAATGATTCCACATCTGGTGATGAATTACAGATTCTGAAGGGTGTATCTCCAAGCACTGTGTAAGCCGTCAAGGACCAAACACTCCTTTTCCCAGCTCAGGGGAAGCCAAGTTGAATTTGGAATCAGTGGGGCCCCCAGTAATTTGCTCAGTTTGCTGAAAGAAGAGAAGGAAAAGAAGGGATGCCTGTTATGAAACGGCAGACAGCTCAAGGTCTTCCTGCAGCACCAGCCCAGACAGCGTGGAATGAATTAATTAAACCCAGCTCGTATCATTATGAGAACTGTGGAGCAACAAAGGCAGAGTTAAATGTTAAAATACTTCAAAATAAAATGTTATGTCATCTCTTTATCCTTCCTCATGATTTTCTAAGAACAGGTTTTGCTTGGAGATCTGGCAGTCAGTCAGCTGTAACTCACCTATAAATTCGTATGCATTTAATGCTGTAGATAGTAGGTCAGTGATGGCTATCAATGTTTATTTCTTGGCTCGAATTGTATTTATTTGTTGGTTTCATTTTATTATGGTGGTGAGGTGGTGAACGTGGGGCCTTGGACATGCTAGGCAAATGTTCTACCATTGAGCCAAATCCCCAGCCCTGACTGCATGCTTTCATTTCATACAATCTTGAGTGAATCTTTCCGTAAGAAATACAATGGTGAGTGACACATATTATTAAGAAAATATAAAAAGTAATTTTTGTTCATGGAAAAGGAAGAAAGAATCCTATGTTGGTCTGTAGGGAGATGTCAGTGGTTATAGCCTAAGAGCAGGGAGGGTAGTGATATGCAAACAAGGAAGGGGGTCCATACAATTCAATTAGCTTCTCTACCCTTGTTATACATAGAATAAAGCAAGAAAACTTGGAATCTCTGCATTGGGCAAGCACAATGAATGCTTCTTGGCTTTCAGCTCCGCTGGTGCATTTATTTTCTCCAAGGAATTGTTTATGTGGCTCTAGACACTGGTCTGAGAGAAGCTGGGTTTCCTAAGAAGTGATGATTAACTGTTTTGTACTGGCAGAGTCATCATGGCCTACAAATCTCAACTGTCCCTCCCTGGGTCCATTGCTCTCGCCTGATGAGTGTGCTCGTTGGGTACCAGTGACACAATTAGGTTAACTACCATGTGACCTGGTGATGGTGCTGCGAAAGCATCTTAAGAATCAGCTCAGCCCAGCACAAGTGCGATGTGAGCTTGCTGAGAAGTTGAAAATAGAAATCAGTCTGGTTTTGTAGAGGGTTTGACACGTCTCTAGTAGTTCCCGCTGTTGCCTAACCTCACTTTTGGCCTCTCTGAACTAGTAGGTCCAGTATCTTAGTGACTTGGGTCTTATAACTGCCTTGGCCCTTCCATGACAGGTAGGAAAATGCTCTAACAAATAAAATATTTTTATCCACTCATGTCAGGTGGATCCCAACCACCTACGACTCCAACTCCAGCAGACTGAATGTCCTTTCCTGGCCTCTGTAGGCAGATGTGCTCTCTGTCTGTCTGTCTCTCTCATGCACACACACACACACACACACACACAAACACATAAACACACTCAGCAAGGAGATAGAGAAGAGAGAGATGAAAGAAGAGCATGGATTTTTTAAAAAAAAAAACAATGAATTACAATTGTACATATGAAAATTGTCATGATGTATTGATAAATTAAGTTTTGTGTTTGCCTGTGCACATGCATGGTGTTCATGTACATGTGTGTGCATTTGAAAGTCATAGAGCAACTTCTGGTACTGTTCTTATGGTACGCTACACATTTTCATCTCGAGACAAGGTCTCTCATTGGCTAAAACACATCCAATAGGTTAGGCTGGCTGGTCTGAAGGCCCTAGAGTTCTGCTGTCTCTGCCTCTCCAGCATCACCATGTTCAGCCTTCTTTACATGCTTTCTAGGGATTTAACTCATGTCTTTGTGATTTAACCAACTGCCAGTTGAGCTATCTTCCCATCCCTGAAATGTACATTTCCTTATAACAGTAAACAAGATGTGGTTTTGTCCCTCATAACTACTATAACTTCAAACTACTAATGCCTATTCATACTTTTTATATTTTTACATAAAATATCTGTGATTTTAATTGAATATACAAAGCTTCATTATCATTGTTAATGAGTTTTACCTATTTATAATATATCTAGAGGTGGTTTTATAAAAATGAAAAATTTTGCCGGGCAGTGGTGGCGCACGCCTTTAATCCCAGCACTTGGGAGGCAGAGGCAGGCGGATTTCTGAGTTCGAGGCCAGCCTGGTCTACAGAGTGTGTTCCAGGACAGCCAGAACTACACAGAGAAACCCTGTCTAGAAAAACCAAAAAAAAAAAAAAAATTGAACTTATTCCATAAGCTTTTGGAAAAATGTCCAATCATGTCTGACATGTTTGAAGTGGATTTATCTGACAAACCAGATATCAAAACTAAAAGAATAACTAGAGGCAAGATATATTCATTTATCAAGAAGCGCCACTTAGACGGTGGATAGAATCGGAACAGATCATTTCCTCTGCTAATTATAAAATGAGTGAACACTGACATTTGGTCAACTGAAGTTACCGTGCCAAAGTAATGCCAGTGTAATAATATAGTTTTAGGGTAAACATCTTCACAATCACAGCTATCAGCAGCAGTGTGCGTTATGTTATTCCAAACCACTGCAAATTCTTCTAAGGACAAGTCCTCTTTCTTACAAGCTTTCACATGAACGATCGGTATCATTATTGCTTCATAGACAAGTGATCAAAGCACAATAATTCTATTGATTTTGCACAAGACAAGGATGGTTAGAAGTAGGCTTTGAGACCTCACGACAGACGTAGAACATTTGCCCGGTTTCCGACTGCTGTGATTTATATTTTGAGCTTGACAATACTAGACTCCACTTTTTTTTTTTTTTTTTTTTTGCAAGTGTAAATAACATGTAAAGCACTTATAGAGGAAACCGGAAGTACAAGTGGTCATTTTTAAGTTAAAAAACAAAAGCAAGACACTTTTTCACCCAAATCTTGGTCTACCAAAAAAGTTGTTGTGAACCGAGTGCTCATGTCTCTCCACCATATTAGTGCTAAGCCCTAATCCCCAGGGGTGGCTGTATTTAAAGCCGGGATTTCTTAGCAAGGGTAGAGCCCTGACTCTTAGTTTTCTTGTAAGATGGGATATCAAAAAGCTTTTTTCTCCCCTGATTTCCTTTCTTCTTCCTTCCTTGCTCATCTCTCCCTGTCTTCCTGTTCTTGCACCTACTTATGCACCCAAAAAGAAGGCTATCCCATTGGAAAAGTCTTCTGTAAGGCAGGCAGAGCCCTCACCAGAAACCACAGCAGCCAGAATGTTTATCCTGGATGCGGAGGCCAGTCTCCAGAACCCAGAGAACATACATTGCTGTTACTGCAGGCACATAGATTAGGACATTTTCTTGTGTCAGTCTAAGCTGATTGAGACGCAGTGTTAAGTTGCAAATTCTTCGAGCAATGTGTTACATATTAATAACTTGAAAGGTGATTTTCAAAGATAGACACATGAATATCTGAAATTAAAAATGTTTCACTAAACTGTGCCCCTTGCTCTCTCTGCCCACATATATTCCTAAAAAGTCCCCAAATCCAGCAATCTTTGAATCTTTAGGCAAACCTGAGCTAGGAATCTGGACAGTAAAATTTTTATATTATATATTATATCTCTATTCAAACAGGACTTTAGCCCTATTATTTGCAAGTAGAAAAAAATTACAGGCATAGGCCACTCCTGTTACTTTTGAATGTTTGAGGTTGGTGACCCTTTCCTTCCTGAAAGACATAAGCAAAATAATAGAGCAAATGAGAAAACATGAGATGTCTCCCATTTAATGAAAACATAAAGAAACATCTCTTTTAGAGTATTTTTAAGGTATGAATTTCCCTTTCAATATAAACAGGTGGATTAGTGTATATAGTTACTATGCAGCCCACTAGAGTATTCAATTTGTGCTTAAATGGAAGCAGTGTTAGCATTTTATATGTGACAAGCAGCGATTATAAGAATCAAAGACGGTAATCCATATGAAGCCTGGAAAACTGTCAGTTCTATTGAAATGTCGAGGTGATCATTATTATTGAGTTGCTTTCTCTAAACGGCCAATACCACATTCTGAATTTAAATCATGTGCTCCTTTCTCAAAAGGAAGCCATAGCCATGTACACTTTGAAGACAGATTCAAAGCTTCCTGAATGATCATGACCAGTATTTTCAACAGCCAGTGGGCACATCATTAATTACAGTTTAGCGACAAAACGTCCATAATCAATACAAGGTTTGGGATTGGAGACACGGCTTAACAGGTAAAGAGACTGCTATGTCAGCATGAGGAACGGAATCTGAACCCTAGTACTTAATGAAGAAATTTATAAAGCTCAGAGTGTCAGCCTAGGGTTAATGCCAATGCTTCAGGGCAGAGACAGGGGTCAGGGATTCTGAGCTGCACAGGTCATCTACAACAACAAGTTCCAGGTTCAATGAGAGGTCATGGCTCAAAAATAAGGCAGGGGGTAGTTGAAAAAGATACCTGATGTACACCTATGACCTCCATATGCACACATGTACACACATACACACACACACACACACACACACACACACACACCACACCACACCACATTATACCACACTAAAATAAAGCAGAGTAAAATTTTAAAAAGTAAAATCTTAGTTACGACCCACAGAATACCATAAACCAAATTGCTAGGGCATCCATCGTATGGGTGAAGTTATGACTTTAGAATCACCGAGTTCATAATCAACATCATTAGACACACATCTAAGAAAAGCAGCATCTATTTTTTCTTCCAGATGGTAGCCAGCACCTAACCTGTGTAAGTCATTGTGCTGGTTCTGAGATAGACAAGCCTGGGTCTGCTCTGCTCACATAGGATGTGAGGGAGTCTCTCAAGCACTAGTTTGCTCGAGGCTTGGTTCTCAGTGTGGTAGTGTTAAGAAGTGATGGGGACCATTTTCCCATAAGGCCTAGGGCAGGAGAATTAGGGCAGAGGGCTCTGCTTTGAGAAGGGACTAAGACTGATCTAACAGACTTAGTTCTGACAGTGAGTTGTTAGGGTAAAGAGAAGCAATCCTGCTTCTGGTCATTTTGGCTTCCTGCCTGCCTTGCCATCACTTTTTATCTTTTGCATGCATCTACCATTTTGACGTTCGTCACCAGGACGCTGTCAGCAGAGGCTGACTGTGGATACATTGCCTGTCTCCATGCTGGACTTTCAAGTTCCAAGAATATGAGAGAAATAAACCTCTTTTAAAAAATTAATTTTGTAATATAAAGTATTTTGTTATAGCAAAAAAAAAAAAGTGCAGACAAGTTCACTTTAATTTTTATGATGTAATTTAGTGGGGTGGGGCATGTCTGCAGTGTTGGATGATTGAGCTTGAGAATGAGATGATAGTAATAAATTTGAAAAATAAGAGCTCTATCAAAGAAGAAAGGAGAGTTAAAAACATATTATTTAAATATGCCCACTTCAAAGGTAAATTCTACATGGTACAAAGACAAAGTCTTCAAATTCCTAATCCTCTCACAAACTCTGTCATTCTTGCTACTCAAAGCAACCTTTGACACTAATGATTCTTTAGCAATGGAAAAGACTTATGTGTGTGTATCTTTGTATTCCTTAATTCTGCTTTTTGTAAAAAAAAAAAATTCTAGTGCCTTTTACATATAAAAGATCTTCTCAGTTGAGAGAAATGGCAAGAAATACTGGCAGTGATTTTTGCTTGGGTGCATGTAATGTCTATGTTGTTATCTTTATTTAATCTTCAGTTATCTATAGATGATTGTGAAAAATCCTCAGGGAGGTGGCTTGGGGGCGGGGGTCTACCAAGCAATCTCTATGTTTAGTTTACTTCTGGGTTAGGGAGAAAGTGGTATCAGAATGGAAAAAGTTTCCCCCGGTTTTGTTGTACTGAATTCTTTCAGGGTCTATGAAGAGGTAAAAATTGGATTTCAGTGGACAAACATTGCCTTCAAATTTGTGAGGAGACTCCTGCAAACTCATGAGTTGATTTCAAAAACGTGAATTCTCCGATGTTCACGATCACAATCACATTTGGTGAATGAAGGAGTTAATTGTGTACAGGGCTCATGCCAGGAAAGACAGAAAGAAAAAGTTCATTTCTTTTCCATATCTGTCAATCGAAAATATGCAGTGTTGTAGCTGAAACATGAATATTTTAAAGTAGTAGCGAATGCCTGTAATTCTTCTTGGCCAGTGGCTCCAGGCGTGTCCTTTCCTGGCAGCAAACCACATTCAGTGCGAGTCTATCTCTCGGTGCCAGGGAGTTAATTATGCTTTCTTAAGACTCAGGACCGGAGCGCCTTTATTACTTTCTCCACCTCTTTTGTGCGAAGCAATCCAAATGTCTTCCATTTCTCCATCGAATCGTTTACTTTTGACATGGTAGGATTTTGATTTTTCTCTTTGTGTTCATGAATTAAATTTCCAGAATCAAATTAAAATATAGACACCTTACCTTATATTTTCACATTTTTGTCCTTACAGTTCAGTGTGTCTTGCTGCCCCAAACCCAGGAGGGGCCATTCCCAGCAGTGTAATGGAATTAGGCACCACGCTATCCAAATTATGGTTAGTTTATACAGTTCATACATTAAAAAAAAAAATAAGTGCAGTTGAAGTTGTCTAATGGAACTGTCTGGCACACATTACTGGAGAGTACTTAAATATAGGCTGATAAAAAATTAAAACCAATTTATCAAAATGGCAAAACATTTGGTAATTTGGAACACTCTTGATGTTCATTTAAAGTGCACTGGTCAGTAATTTATGCTGTTTTAGAGATTTCAAGTTATCAGCATTTAGTACAATTTATACCGCTCATTCTTAATTTGCTATTATGTACTTTAGCAAATAAAGAAATCTTACCCTGTCCTCTGTCCCCCAAAGTGCTGAATCCCATCTTGTTTAATACCACAGTATGACATACTCAGTAAGGAGAACAAACTGACAGTGTCCTAACCCTCTGGACACCCTAATTAAAGTTTCAGACTTACACTGTGTAAGCTTCGTTTGTTTGTTTCAATGACTGTCCCTTAAAATTCAGTATCTTGGTGAATCAGGAATGATCTTGTTAAGAATGCAGATTCCAGGCCTCTAGCCCCAGATGTTGTAATCAGCCTGTCTGGAATTGAACCAAATGATCCGCACGGATTTTTTTTTTTTTTTTTTTATAATCACCCCTAGATGATTCCTTTTCTAGGATACATGTTGAAGAAGCATTTGTTTTGATAGAAAATATGTACTTTGGGGAATCTCAAGCCATGTAAGAATTATTAAGGAATAATTATTATAATCATGAAATGAACCAGATTGCTGATGATGTCCAACTTTGTGGACTTATGTTTGAATGTTTGCCTTGTGAAATGCTTTCTTTCTTTCTTTCTTGTTGTTGTGACTTTACAAGTTGTGTCATTAAGTTGAAGTCAACATGACACCAGTAATTCATTTGGATCTGGAGGTGTAGCTCTGTGACAGTGTTTGCTTGGCAGGCAACGAAACCTGGGATCAACCTCTGTGCTGCGAATAAAACACAATTTAAAATGTAAATAAATCATTTGGTAGATCATGACAAACACTGAAAGTTTCAAATGTCTAAGGCATATTTCCTTTTCTTAGCATCCTCCATGGAAAGTAAATGTCTCAGAGTATAAAATGTATTATCATAAAAACTGAATATAACAAAACTGAATATATATATATATATATATATATATATATATATATATGTATATATATATATATATATATATATATATGTATATATATATCAGAAAGAATGGGATAGTTTTATAAATATAATAGTGCACTCCGAAGACTTCCAAAAATTATTTCTTTGAGTGTCAATTCAAGTCTGAGACCTCATTTTAATCATGAACTGCAATGATCACTGTTAATATTTTGGATTTAAAACTAAACATATTCTAAATTGTTTATTATTAGTATTATTAATTTAGTTTATTTTTAAGCTTGAGTCTCTCTATGGAGCCCAGGCTGCCTCATATTCAAAAGCCTCCTGCCTCAGCCTCTCAGGTATAGAAATAGCATCTTTAAAAATATATTTGCACACACAGACACACACAGACACACACACAGACACACACACAGACACACACACAGACACACACACACACACACACACACACACACACACATATATATATATATTCCATGTTTTCTACCCAGCTAGAGATGGTGTTTTTACAAAAGCATTGTTGGCAAAGCAGAAAAGAGAACCAATCCCCTTTCTTATCCCAGGTAAAAAATGAGGACCAGTGAACTTCTGAATATACCCATTCAATCTTAAAATATTTCTCCAAACAGAAAATTTGATTATAAAGGAATGTGAACTGGAAGCAGTAGATATTATCTTAGATTTAAAATGACAGTTTAAGGAGAATCAGCAAGACTTCTGCTTCTTGACTTATGATGGGGTTATGTCCCCAGTAAACCCATCATCCATTGGAAATATCACAAGCCTAAATGCTAACATAGCTTAGCAGCACAGCGCATGGTAGCGTGTTCGAGGTTTACGGTGATTGCATGGCTGACTGGAAGCTACAGCTCACTGCCGCTGTCTCTACTGCCCACCACGGTGACAAGATACGATAACATATTGATATATATCTCCTTGGCTCCACAGTAAAGTTTAAAAAAAAAAGATTGTAAAATCAAAGACTGCTTGTCTTTCAGAGTGTTGAGAGGAACCAGGGTAATTACAAGCACAAAAGGAAATGCCACACACATCCTCAAGGATATGACAATGTAAACAATCCAGATAGAGGTGAGCAAACAGTGTAGGACGGTGGGGTGGAAAGGCAAAAGAGGAAATTAATCTCTGCACCATATGGAGCAAAGGTGTAGAATTAATTTTCCCTTCTAGCTCTTGGGCAGATGTTGGCAGAGGAAGAGGATTCCTGGTTGCTGAGTGACAAGCCGGAGGGAAGGGGCTTGCTTGACAAGAGAGTTCTAAGGAATTTAGGGCCCAGAGGTATGTTGGTTCCTAAAAATGATACCATGACAAGGACCTTAACAGCTTTCTGTCTTTCTTTTTCTTTCTCTCATTTTTTTTTTCTGATATGCTCTCTGAATTTTAAAAACAGAGGAACAAGAAAATCCAGTTAGTACCAAGTTCTACAGCCATTATCCAAGCGAAAGGCCACGGAATCAAATCTATCTGTACTGTTTATGTTTGCCAAATGAACCATTTGAAATATTAAAATGACATCAATACAGGTTTCTGGAGGAGCTCACTGACATCAACAGGCCTGCCAAAAGTGAATTGCAAACTTCTGAACATTTGTCATATTTAGAAAGCTCTCTCTCTCTCTCTCTCTCTTTTTTTTTTCTCCAGTTCTTTTCTTCAGAGCTGGAGAAAGAAAACATGAACTGCTCTGGTCATATGAGGAAGGAAACAAAAATGTCACCAAAGCTTATCACGGGCTTCACACTGCTGTTTATGCTTTAAACACAAACATTGTCTCGTTTGCTAAGTGTGTGATATATATGAAGTTTGTCAGACATGCAAAAGATGCATTATGCACTTTATAGGCATCTGGGGCTTCAGTGATGAGCAGGGCACCTGAAATGATTGGCTGGATGTACTTATAAACTGTAGGAATTAAAAGTCCTTTTCAAACCAATAGCCTTCAAGACAGGTGTGGAGATGTCTTCATATTGATATGCTCTCCCCTTTACACTGTGGCTCATACACTAGAAATTTACACTAGAAAATACTCTAGAAATTTAGATAGCTTTAGTTATAAGTCTTGGGAAAGACGCAGTAACTTGCTGTTTTTTTTTTTTTTTTGGGTTTTTTTTTTTTTTTTGGTTTTTTTTTTTTTTTCCTTACAGTCTGTTGTGAATTTGTTTTGTTGCTTGTATTATGTTATTTGGGAATTGCACGAGAATCCCACAGGTGAAACGCTGAAGGTCCCTGACCCCAGATGGTTATGGTTAATGCTGGTAAATAAAGTTGCCGGCAGCCAATGGCTGGGCAAGGAGACAGAGGCAGGATTTTAGGGTTCCCAGATAAGGGAGTGAAGAAGGAGAATCGCCATGCCAGGAAAATAATAAGATCCAGGCTTGAGAGCTGCAGAAGGGAAAGCATGCAATCATGTAAGAGCCAGGAAAGAGTGTCCCCAGGCTCCTTCCCCCAATGGGTCTGGGGTACCAACGATGGAATATAGATTTTAGTAAGTAATAATTCAGGAGTGGTGTAGGGGAGGGGTTAGCAACATGGAAGTTTGGGAGTGGCTCAGCCATTGGGCTGATTAAGATATATTAAATATAAGGTTACATGTGTGTGTTTCATTTGAGAATCCAGGGCATTGGGGTGGGTAGCGAGGAAAGCATACAGCCAGGGAGGCTAGAGGGGGTTAATCAAGTGCAGCTACAATCGTCATTGTGACCACATTGTGAGGAAAATTGGAAAATCACACAATCACCCTAGTATGGGTTTTACCTAAGAAATGGACAAGGCGAAAATTGGTGAGAGGTTATAGACGCATTCTATTCTGTCAGCATTGTTCACAGAGGCTTGTGGATACCTGGAACTGTGGCTTTTTCTCCCTCCCAAGATGACTTCCTATCGTGTAAGCAAAGGAGGGTCCTTGGCTCTTTTTGAAGGTAGAGGCCTGGATATGGTATTTGAGTAACTGAGTTAGGAATGTGCTATAATGGGAGCAGATCAAGAAACAGGAAAAAAAATCCATACAGGAAAAGAAGAAAAATGACATTGAATGAATTATCTTCTTGATCATTTATACTATGGAACACAGAGTTTTATGACACACACATAATTATCATTTGCTCAAAATATAAGCAACCACATATTGACTTTTCTCCTAATGACTAAGAACCATCCCATTGGGCCTTAATTTGCCATGAGATTTTTAGCACTTCATTTTATGTGAAGAAAACCCTGGTATAAGATGAAAAATATCATATCCCATGCCTGAGGAGAGGCACCTCAAAGTTGTCTTTATAGGAAGCTGATCAACTCTCATCGATAGAACAATGAATACTCTCTGAGTAGGTTTATGACATGCAAATATCCCATGAAGCAGAAGGATTACTATTTGGGACTCAGTCATTAATAGCTTTCCTAGAAGCTGTTAGAGCAGCTCCCAAAGACCTTAAGAGCCCATAGAAAGTTACAACATCCTCTAGGTCAAAGAAGCCTTGTACACCAAGGGGATCTGGGTTTCCCGAGCAGCTGCAGGAAAGTGGGACTCTAACACAGTCTTATAACACATTCTAAGGTTGTGAAGAACAAGCACTTGAGGTTTCATTTAAAACTCCTGACTTACTCTCATTCTACCACAGGTCTACACAGTGTGAAAATTCTTCTAATAAAAACGGTAAGCCCCAACAGGTTCCCAAAGTTTAGCACAAGTGACTCCATGTTAGAGGCACCATTTTGACCTTAAAACTCAGCACATAGGCTCCAGCGTCTGCCAAAATGGGAACAAAGACCTAATCCATCAAAGACCTGGTCCATAGTTCCAGGAAAGTCCTTAAATGCACTAACATAGCTTTTTGGCTTCGGTAGCTCAGCTCCTTGCTAACTGAAGTGTGACAACCAGGATCTGGGTTTTGTGCATAAAAGACAAAGATTTGGGGCTATAAGATTTGGGAAAGTTCCCTGTGCAGATGCCAGCTGGCAATAAAATGTGTATCTGGCTTTTAGAGTATCCACGTTGTGGTATCTGGTGGTTGCAACATTCTGGAGGTGCCAGTGAGATCCCCAGAACTAAGATACTGGGACACCAGGGGTCTTTGATCCTCTCTGAGATGATAGCTTGGGAAATGGAAAGTTTTCTCTGGAGGACTGAAGGCTAGTAAACTTACCAATTTGTCAAGGTGAGTGAGATTATACAAAAGGCCCAAGAGCCTGCTGAGTTCTTGGAGCGCCTCTGGGCCACTTGCCTGATGTTCCAAAAACCAGCAAGTAACCAATATTGCTTTTGTTATGTAGTTGGCCCTAGATATTAGAAAAAAGAAAACATCCAGAATTAGATGTGTTTGAGGGTATAAGTAGGTCCCAATTATTTGAGATTGCTCAAAAGGTTTATGATAACAGTCACATCGTAGAGGAAAAACAGAACAGAAGATTGAACCAGCAATAGTAGCGCTCAGGGAGACCAATAAAAGAGATCCCAGAGGGGGAGCCATAGACACTGCATCTTAGAGTTTTATTGCTGTGAAGAGACACTGTGACCACAGCAACTCTTATAAAGGAAAACATTTAATTGGGAATAGCTTACAGTTCAGAGGGTTAGTCTATTATCATCATGGCAGGAAGCATGGCAGGATGCAGGCAGACATGGTGCTGGAGAGGCTGCTGAGAGTTCTCCATCTGTATCAGCAAGCATCAGGAAATAAACTGATGTGAGCTTCTGAGACCTCAAAATCCACTCCCTAGTGACACTCTTTCTCTAACAAAAGCACACCTACTCCAAAAAGGCCACACCTCCCAATAGAGCCACTTATTAGAGACCTATGGGGTCATTTTTATTCAAACCATCATACACTTGGAAAGGAAGAGGCTAGAACAGGACTAATGTGCTTACAGTAAGCAAAAAACCTAAAACAAACGAACAAAAACACAATAACAAAAACAAGCAACCCCCCAACACAAAAATAAAGCAAAGCAAAAATTCGCTAGAAGGATGAATGCCTGAGTTGGAAGAGAGAAAAAGATGTCTATCTACCATTTGGGCAAGGACTGGTAGACCCATTCCATGAAACCCAGGAACCAGCAACAAATCTGATAAATTCCTGGTCAACACAGGGGTGGTCACTCAGTGCTGACAGAGGCTCTAGGACCAGTGAGATCTTGCTGAATAGCTATCCAAGGGGCAACTGGACAGATTGCTCTGTTTTCCCAGATAACCTCTCAGGTGATGGACTTGGACAAGGCACTATGGCCTACTCCTTAGTCATGTCATTGGTCCTCTCTCCTAATCAGGGGAGACTTATTCCAAAAACTGCAGGCCATCATATTGGTTTTTTTAGGAGACCAACAACCCACCTTACTTTTAATCCTATTTACTCTCCAATCCTTATTGCCTACTGTAGCCTGCCCCTCCAACCTGCAGGTCCTATTTCTGCTGGTTCCTTATTTTATTTATGGGCAGTTCTTGCTACAGGCATGCTAGTGAAAGAAGCTGACAAGCTGAGTTTGGGAATAAAAGATGATTGTATCTACCTGGTAAATATTATACTGAATCTCACTCTTGTATTTGAGGATAATTTGTTGTAAAGAAAAATTTAGGTAGGTGTGTGGTGTGAGTTGTCAGAATCCCCCCACTGCCTTCTACACCAGTATCATTCACTCTGCATCTTTGATATCACAAATTAGCAGATTACATGGACTGTATTATCTTTGGTTTTGTTTCTTGAGACAGGGTCTCATGTAGCCTAGGCTAGCATTTATGCAGCAAAGGATTTTGGAGTCCTGATCCTTCTGCCACCACCATCTGTTATGCAAGCATAACAGGCATGTGCCACCATCAGCTTATGTTGATAATATATCCTATCTAATCAGCCTTCTGTTTTACTTTTAAAAGAACCTTTTCCCAATCAATAACAGCTTCAGTGATATGTCATTCTTTTTCCTTTTTTGAACTTCCTACTTACCTGTTAAGGAACTAGGAGTATTTTCTTGTGATATCATATCGCTCAATGCATCTTTGTTCATAATACCTATGTTTAAAATGCCTTGTTTCCAAAGTTGATTTACTTTCTCTCTCCAATTCTATAATGAATGTGTGGGAGGGCAGGGAGAGACCTTGACAGACAGAGAGAGACAGAAACAGACAGAGGGAGAGAACAGTAAGGAGAGACAAAAACAGAGAGATAGAGATAGATGATAGATAGATGGATGAATGGATAGATAGATAGATAGATAGATACATACATACATACATACATACATACATAGATACGTAGATACATAGATACATAGAGTTGATAGAGTCAAGACATTTTTAAAAAGATCCACATCTACTGGATACTACTTACAGAAGTGAATTGAAAAGAATTATTTTGATTTCCAATTCTTCTTTGAACAAATATTTGTGAAATCATCGTATACCTAGAACACATACCTCTGGGCAATACCATCGGATGCAAAGAAAGGTCCTGGCCCCAAGACCACACAAGCTAATGTTGCAAACTGCACTTTTGTCAAGTAGTTGGGCTGTGTGAAATAATGAGTAGGAAAACAAGTAGGACAAGAAAAATCAGTAGAAAGTCTCTGAACAGCCGTTCAGCCCAGCAGGAGATAACTTTGGAAACCCAGGGATACAACTTGTGAGAAGAAAAGTGAAGAGTAGCTTTGCAATTTGAAAAGAATCCCAGACAAAAGGAGATTATACTTCACCCTGCAGGGAAAGCTAAAGGAGGAGAATATTTTCCTTGTGGAGCCATAGGAAGAATTTGGGGTTAGGAGTGCAGGGGAGCAACACCCAGAGCAGCCTGAACATCCAAAGTGGGCTGTGTTTCTGTGAGTTGTTTCTAAAGCTCTGAACACCCAATGCATTGCCCCTTTATTTAGCCTCATTTGTGCACAAAATGATTTATGCTGCAGTTTCATCATCGCTTAATGTCTTATAAAAACCAACCATTTACTGGCTAACAGCATAAAACTGTAAAAAGCGCAACGCTCAAACCTTGTACTCTGGATGTTTTTGCTTTTAATTACATCTAACATTGACGTTAGAGAACCCACAAGAATAAATGAGATTTATTCTGTTAGGAAGATGGATTTTCAAACACGATCAAGTCCTTCGTGGACTAAAGTTCAATAAAAATGGAGTCATGTGACATTGCGTGCTAGAAAGATCTAAATACCAGGAGTGGAATTTCTGATTGCTCTGCACATGGGAAAAGGCACAGTGGAACAAACAAGCAGTAACACAATTCTAGGTCACTAGATGAGTTAAATTCCACAAAGATTTTGCAAGAATCAAATCACATGCAGGAGCTGGTAGTTCAAACTCTCGCAGGAGAGATGTCAAGGGGCAGGCCAAGAAATGCTTTCTATGTTGGACCATGGGGACAAAATGACAATTTGTCAAGCCATTTCTTAGTTGAAAAGGAAAAGGAAATTCCCTGGCCTATGTCACAGGACCTTCCAAAGGGATTAGTGTGTGTGTATGTGCGACTTCTGGGTGACCGATCTGTGAGATCTTTCTTGGGTCATCCATTAACGTTCACACTGTCCTCTGTGTGTACTTTTGCAATGGCTCCAAGGTTTAGAGGACTTGCTTGCCATATATATTTTGACTGTGGGCTGCTGGAGAGAACATCATTCTGATCAACAAGCATTTCTGGTGTCCTGACTGACATCACAACAGTGAATAGGTAAATTATGGGGGCGGATGGGTGGGATGGGCTCTCACTAGCCCAGCAGTTCTCAGCCTGGGCATTGAGATTCCTTTGGAAATGGAACAACTCTTTCACAGGGCTCAGTTAAGACCATCAGAAAACAGAGATATTTATATTACGAATCATAACAGTAGAATACAAGTACAAAATAGCAAGGAAAATAATTTTATGGTTGGGTAATCAGCACAACATGTATTTAGGGGTCATAGCATTAGGGAGCTTGAGGACCTTTGTGCTACAGCATCTGTTTGTGTCCTACTCAGGTGAATGGAAAGTTAAATGATACTTTTGATCAAAATTCAGATGATTTCAGCAGAAATAGTCACTGTGATTGTGAGCAGAATGCATGTACACTATGAGTTTTAATTCACCTAGCGTAGAAGAATGCAAATTTAGCGTACGCTCAAAACTAGCGTTTTCAATATATCTTTTGACAGGATATTGATGTTAGATTTTACTTTGGCATGTTTCAAACAAAACTTATTTTCGTTGTTTTGCTTCCTTCACTCTGCCCTTTGTACCTTCCCCCTTCCTGGTAGCTTCTTCTCTTCACTCATGTCAACAGTGTACTTTTGCCTTTCTGTCAGCTTCCTTATCATTTCTCCTTTCCCACCCATGCTCTCCTACCTAGTGTTTAGCTTTTACTTCCTTTGGGAATGGAACAACCCTTTCACAGGGTTCAGTTAAGACCATCAGAAAACAGAGATATTTATATTACGAGTCATAACAGTAGAATACAAGTACAAAATAGCAAGGAAAATAATTTTATGGTTGGGTAAATTCTATGTCTGGGATCTCTCAATGAAATTCATTCTCCATCCATCCATCCATCCATCCATCCATCCATCCATCCATCCATTTTCCTAAATTTATTTTAACATTTATTGATGTACAGGACCCTAGGATATGATTTCTTTTCTCCCAGGTAGGGGCAGGGTAGAGTTGTCCACCACGTTTGGCAGAGGAGAGGTGGGAATTCCGCTAGCTGTTTTAGAACTAGAAGCTCCAATTTTTCTTTTCCTTTTTTCCATAGCAGTTACTATGGACTTAGCTTTTTAAAAAATGTGTTTCTCTATACTCTGGAGTTTTTAAAATGTTCCTGGTCCTAAAGCATTATTTGCTTATAAAGTATTCCACATGCAATCTTGTTTGTTCCATCAACTCTTAACTACTTTCGTGAAACTTACTGTCTTCTTTCTACTTTGTCCTTAAAATAGAACCGATGCTCTATATCTGATTGGATGTAGACAGAGTCTAAATTGCAGGAGAGTAAAGGCATTTTCTGTCATTCCCAGCCCTCCTCAATGATACTGTGAACACATTAGAAGCAAGGGAGCTGATGAGCTGTTTCTAGGACTGCTCTAGCAGACTGCATTCTTTCCCCTTAGAGTCTGAGTTTAGATTTTATGTGTTTAAAGAGTCAGCTATTTTTAAGATGACATAAGATATATATATATATATATCTTGTCTTTCAACTCAATCCCCATTGGAGACAGGGATTGAGTTGAAAGACAAGATTTTATTTCCTCTAGGATTCATAATTTGTTTTGTTTGTTTGTTTTTATACAAAACTTCTGTTAGTTGAAGAGAAGGTTTTTGTTTTAATTCTCTTTCCTTTGTCTTTGTTTTCCTATTGGTTATAGCTTCATGTTTCTGACTTTCCAACTTTTTTGTTGTATTTTTATTCGTTAACATCAATTTGGTATTTTACGGTTTTTATGACATTTCTGTTTACTCTTAAATAATTTTATACATGTAGAAAAGGCATTGAGATTCTATCCAACTCGATCCCTTCTCCAACTCCTCCAGGAGCCTCCCCTTCAAGTTTCTAACTAACAACTTAATTTTCTCTTCTTTTTTTTCTTTTTGTTAATAACCTGTTGTCATTTGAATAAGAAATGTCTCATGAAAGTCCTCTTTTCAAAGAACAGGTTTGTAAAGGAAACTAATTCTGCTGGAAATAACATCTTGCCTTTCTTCTAATCACGCACTGGATCACTTGGTTGCCCGTTGGTGGCACTATCTGGGAGGTTTTAGGACAAGGATTTGGTAGAGGAAGTATACCACTGGGGAAGGGCTTTGAGGGTTTAATACTCTCTCTCTGTATCCTGTTCTCTCCCTCCTTCCCTCCCTCCCTCCCTCCTTTCCTCCCTCACTCTCTTCCTCTCTCTGTGTCTTTATGTCCCTCCCTTTCTCACTCCTTCTTCTTTTTTAACTTCTTCCTTCTCCCCTCCATTCCCCACCCTCTCTTTCTCTGCTTTTTGCACATGGATGAAAATGTGAACAGCTTCTTGCTGTTGCCAGGCTCTCCCTCTCTGTTGTCATGCCTTTCTCATCATGATGGATTCTATCTTGTTTGACCCACAAGACTCACTAAACCCTTTTGGGAGCCTGTAGAATTGGTTCATCAACTAAGAGCACTCGCCGTTCTTGCAGAGGACTCAGATTCAGTTCCCAGCACATATGTGGCTGGTAACAACCCTCTGTAACTCCAATTCCAGAGGATCCAACTTCCTCTTCTGATCTCTACAGGTACTGTACACATACATGCATCCAGACACAGGTACATACACATAAAATACTATTCTCTTTCCTAAGTTGCTTTTCTCAGAATATTTTATCATAGCAATAGAAAACTAACTGTAATATCCACTGAGTTTAACTAGTGTTGCTTATATATACATGCATGTAGGACTATCCACGGTAGCACAGACACCCTGCCAGAGTCCACCCTATAAAAAAGTGAATTCTCCATTCCCTAGCAGTCACCAGTATCCAAGGGTCAGCTAGGGATGCGGGCTCATGTGTTTCTTGACTGAGCTAGAAGGTTGAGTGCCTAGACTGCTTGGCAGTCTTGGCCAGGAACAGCAAAGGGCGTCTACACCTATTCAGTATAGTACTTGAAGTTCTAGACACAGCAACAAAGCTGGGTAAGGAAATAAAACAGATAAAAAAAGAAGAAAAGAAGTTGTATCTTAGTCTGCAGTTGGTGAGTTTTTATATGTGAAACTTCAAAGACTCCCCTAGAAGACTCTTGAAGCTAATAAATACTTTCTCTCACATATGCAGTTTCTAGCAGCTAATCATTATGGTTTGCCTTTTCATCATTTAATGTGGTTGTTGCTACAGGTTTCTCATCTCCAGCTTTTATTATGCTGGGATGTGTGCCTTTTGTCCTAGTACCTCTAGTTTTCTCTCTTCCGTTTTTATGAAGAGATGTGAGACCTTGTTAAAGTTACTTTCTGCTTAATTGAGATGACCTGAAGATGCACATGGATTGGTATTGTGAGAATTATCATCCTATTAAATCAGTGTACAGATTCAATGTAATACCTGTAAAATTTCCTGTATAATTCTTCATAGACATTTAAGGAAAATCTTAGATTATGCATGCAAACACAAAGTCCTTAGATAACAGTTCTTAATAATAATAACAACAATAATAAAAATAACACTGACGGAGGTATCACTATTCATAATTTCAAATTATGATATTTTATGTGTTTTGTTTTGTCTCAGGGATTCAATATACTCTTAGTTCTCCACAGATATTGATTATAGTATTTTTCTGTTTCCTAAATATGTTATGGCTCTTTTCTTACTGCAATTTTAGAATTTTTCTTTGGTCTTTTTTAGTTGATATTAACAGCTTAATAAACAAATAGAAGAATTATGAATGTTAGCTACTGTGATGACTATTCTTGGTTGCCAATTTGACATACCTAGGAAATGGAAACCTCAACTGAGGAATTGTTTCCATTAGGATGGTCTATGGGAGTGTCTTTGGGACATTCTTTTAAAATTAGTAATTGATTTGGGAATGCCCAACCAACTGGGTGGAACCATTTTTTAGGCTGGTGGGGCTGTGATGTCTAATTACAACTGAATGAGTACAATGGAGCAAGTCTGTAAGAAACTTTCCTCCACCTTCTACTTCTGCTCCTTCTTGAGTTCCTCCCCTGAAGTCCTTCAATAGTGTTTTGACAACTTGAGGTATAAGATGAAAGAAAACCTTTCCTCCACAAATTGTCTTTGGTCATGGCTCTTATTACAGCAACAGAAAAGCACCCCAGTACAAGTATGCCTCGCACTGATAAACTTCTTACGATCCACAGGTCAGATTGGCCTGGTGGCATTTGTGTTGTGAAAGTCCCAGATGTCTTTATTCCTACTTCAGCTTTCTTCCAGGGTGTATATTGTCTCTTAGAATACCTAGAATGTTTTAGCTTGGCTATCAGCTCTTTAAATTTTGTGGAAAATAAAAGCACCGGGTCCATAATTCAGCAAATAGCTTTAGCTTAATTCTACATTTCCCCCTAGTGCCTGAGGCACAGCAGAAGACAGCCATTTGAACATGCTTAGGCTGGTTCAGGGACAGAGGTGGAAGCTAATTTTCCCCATAACATTTTAAAAATATTCTCCTAGTATCTTAAAATTGCTTTTGGTAATTCCAATACCTGATTCTTTTTGATAGACTTAAAGGACAAATACAGTAGTGTCCACCTGTGAAATTTCTTTCTCATCTCTCACTTATTCATTATGCCTCCATTGACTTGAGTCTTCAGACACAGTGGCTTTGAATTATAGATGTCTACCACTTTGAAATATATATTTTGTTTGTTTTGTTTTCCTACATATCAGACTGTTTGCATATAGAGGGGAGGTGTAGAAACACATTGATCCCACTGACTTAAACATGTAAGTCTCGTGATGTAATTTTAAAGGATAGATTCTTGTATTTGTTATGTTATTTGTCTTTGTATGTGACCAAGTATGTGACAAGCAGCAACTAAAGGGCAGAATAATTTATTTTGACTTATAGTTTTATGGTAAAAAGGCATGGTGTGGATGAGCTCATGTTCAGTGAAAACTTGAAGCATAGCTTAATATGTGTATATATATTAAAAGATTTATTGTTATTTTTATTCATGTGGACATATATTGGTCAGTGTGTATATATACCACACATATGTGTATGTATCCATGGAAGCCAGAAGAGGGCATCAGATTTCAGGAGCGAGAATTACAGGAAGTTAAATAACTGCCTGATGGAGATGTTTAGAATCGAACTTGGATTATTTGAAGAACAGTGAATGCTCTTAGCAGCTAAGGCATCTTCTCTCTAACACCATATCTGGCTGTAACTATCCAAATTAGGAAGCAGAAGGATGAATACTATTGTTCAGCTTGCTTTCGCCTTTCCCATTTTATTTTGACCAAGGTCCTGGCCCATAGGACGGTGTGATCTACATTGAAGGTAGAACTTAGCCTTCTGCTAAATGGTTGAGAGGCAGAAATGATATTACACAGCTTCGAATCCCAGCATTTGTGAGGTCAAGGCAGGAGGATCTCGGATTTGAGAGCCTCTCTTGTCTACATAGACAGTTCCAATGGACAGTGGGGGACTACAAAGTGAAAGCTCTTTCAATCTATCTATCTATCTATCTATCTATCTATCTATCTATCTATCTATCTACCTACCTCTCTCTCTCTCTCTCTCTCTCTCTCTCTATCTCTACCTTTACCTCTCTATGAAAATATCATCATTAACTGAGTTCAGATATTTATGTTGTTGCATTGAAAATTAGCTTATCGTACTAACTGAATATCTAAATACTTCTGGTGAGGCTTAAGTCAGAATAAAAAAAATGTTGTTAGTACATGAAGTTATGACATTATTCTAGCCTACTACGCCCGAAAGATTACATTCCCCTATAAGTAAGTCCTGCCTTGATTAATGAAATTCTCAACTCGGGAAGGGAGAAAACCTTTCCTAATGTATACTTGTGATAATATAATACATAGGCAAGTCTCTGGTCTTATTCCTCTATTATTCATGAAGACAACTGATAATTGTTGTCACAGTAATACTCATCACAACCTCTATATTGATTTAAACATTATTTAATTTTAATATAAATAATGTTTATGTATATGTGTATATGTATGTGAGTGTGCATATATCTCTAAGTATGTATATGCACCATGTGTATGCAGAAGCCCTTGAAGGGCTGAAGAGGGACTAGATCTTCTGGAACAGGAGTTGTGGTTGTAAGCCACCATTTGCAACCTAGGAACTGAACTAGAGTCCTCTGCAAGAGCAGCAAATTCTCTTAACAATGAAGAAATCTGCCCCTCTCATCATAACTTTTAGATGAGAAAAGAGGCATTCATTAAATACTAATATTGTATCCTGTGTGTTTGTGTTTTAAACTGGATTTCAGGAAGGAACTTGCTTTCTTGATGAAACTAAAAGGATTCCCCTCACTTGTATGAATCATTTCCTGGGATTAGTTTCAACAAAGCTAAACATATTCATTTTATAATGACTTGTATATCTTTCATTTTAATTGACTATTCTTAGCTTTTTGGTTATAACTCAACTCACAATTCCAAAAATCTTTCATTTGCCTACATCTTGCATTTACTCTATACTCAATATTGTGCTGAATTTCTAGATTATGTGGATAAGATGCAAGAACTATAAAGTCTTTGCATTTACCAGAGTCTTCAAAAGGTACATGATAGTCCAAAATTCAGTGGAAGACTTTTCTGTTTGGTTATAACATAAAAAAGACACTCTGTTACATTAAAATGCATACTCATCAACATACACACACATACATGAGACATGCACACACACACTCTACACACACAGACACATATACACATGCATGCACACATGTGTGTGTGCACATACATACCCCACATATAAACTACATACACATTTCAGCACCACCACCATCATCAAGAATAAACAGTTTTAATCACGGCACTTTCAATTCCCAGGAAGAACTGTGGCAGAGTAAGTTTTGCATATGTTAAATGCCTCCCTAAATTTTCCACATGCTCCTGAACTATGGCAGTTGACAGGAAGAGAAGGCAGGACATATTCCAAGGTATGCTTTACTTGACCAATCTCTAGCATGCACAATTATCAGGATGAGCTTTAGCCATAAATCCAAGTTAGATATTTATACTTACGTTAAGAAGAAAGAAATAGTGAATATAGTAGCCCAGTCCAGCACACATGGAGATGAAGAATGAAAAGGTATATTTATACATTTTATAAAAATACCAATTGCTTAATACTGACAGCTGACTTTAGATTCTCTTCTGATGAGTATGTCTGTAACTCCCAGATCAGCCTGGAAAAGTATTCACAAAATAGATATTTATAAACAGTGGTATAAAAGTCAGTAGTGCAAACTGTGTAGACAGGTGTTACTTCACTGTGGTCAAGAAATGATGAAAAAATGCAAGTGTTTAACCTTACAGCTTGTCTGAAGGCTGTGGCAGGGAATTCTGTGTGCTATGTGAGTTTGCACATTAGTGTATATGCACAAGTACATTGGAAATGCATCTCTGTACATTCTGCCATAGATCAAGCCATTTAGAGAAGATGACTCATCAGGTAAAGAAAGAGAAAGAGAAAGAAAGAAAGAAAGAAAGAAAGAAAGAAAGAAAGAAAGAAAGAAAGAAAGAAAAAGTAAAGTAAGCATGAGGATTTGAGTTGGAATATTCAGAACCCAGGGAAAGCTGGGAGCTGTGATGCATATCTGTAATCTCCCTGCTCTTATGGTGAGAGAGGTGATAGAGATAGTAGAATTCTCAGAAACTTGAGGGCCAGTTAGCCTGCTAGACATGGAGGAAAATGTGGAAAGTGAGTACTGCCTTCTAAGGATATCTTCTGACCTTCACACACATACTCACTCACACACACACACACACACCCCACACCTACATACACACACACCACACACACCTATAAATACACAACTCGTACACACACACAACACACACCTATACACACACAACCCTGCACACACACACATACACACACACACACACACACACACACACCCAAAATGTTTTAAAAGTTAAAATATTAGAAAACAATTATGGTCCAATTTAAATCAACACAGCAATGCAGCCATGACCTTGCTTTTATTTGACCCTAATATCCCTAGGTTGTCAGTACGATCTCTGATTATACATAACCAGACACTCAAGAACATCATATCAGTAAACATGCTTTTAATATCATGCTAATGAGAAAAAGATTGCTTGGTTGTGTGGTGAAACTATTGAGACCATGATTGTCTTAAAATGCTGAAAGAATAATGTAAAACTGGTCTACTTCCTAAGGAGAGGTGATCACCAACACCTTCATATATACAGGGGATTTTCAATATCCAAAAGCAGTTTCTTCTGTCCTAATGACCTTGCCATTCAGTAGAATTAGACCAAATACGAGGAAGGCCAATGTTAGTAATAAGCTGGTTGACATTTCTTCATCCAAGTTTTATGCATGGATTTATAACACAACTTCTATTGTATTTTTCATTTCTTTCCTCCCCCACCCCCATCTTTTTTATTTCTTTTCTGGGACACCACCTGTTCTCAGTCATTTTAGGGAAGGAATTGGAATATGAGGAGTATCTTCAAGATATTATATCCTATGGCCTTTCTTAAGGTAATTCAAAGTTGGAAGAGGCCAAAAAAGAACTGTATGCTAAATTTATGTGTGTTCCCAGAGATGGAGAGAAACTATTTTTTTCTCTGTCCTCTTCATGAGACATTTAAACAAGTGAATAACAGGTGCCACATGCCTGGAACACGCTGTGCTCAGAATATTCTAGGGAGGACTTAAGAAGTTGTTCACTCCAGAGAAAACGTCTCAAGTCTCAGCCTGAGTGAAAACCAGATGCTCTTGGTCATCACTGGAAAGATAATCCCTGATGAAGGGGTGGGATTTTAAGGGCTATGGCTAGAGTGGCCACTCCAAATGCTTGGTAAGGAAACGGATA